>NC_048238.1:25626163-25721132 GCF_002007445.2 Ailuropoda melanoleuca | reverse complement strand
TGCTGATCAATTTGTGAATGTTGAACCACATGGAGCTAATTTTAAAAACACCTCTTGTAGAGATGAAAAATGACTAATCAAAATGTTCAGTAAATCCTCCGTATTTGCAGAGGATGTTTTCTTAAGTGCTTATAACAGAGAAGACCTCTGACTACTCACCCTATGCACTAATAGTAGCTAACATTTCTGTTCAGTCAGGAACTGCATTTCATGTGGGGAAAAAAATCTCATGTAATCCTCACATGATGGCCCGAGTTAGGTAGCATTATTATTTTTAAAGATTGATTTACTTATTTTAGAGAGAGAAAGAGAGAGAGCAAGCACAAGCAGGAGCGGCAGAAGTAGAGGGAGACTGAATCTCAAGCAGACTCCGTGCTGAGTGTGGAGCCTGACGCAGGGCTCGATCCCACGATCCCAAGACCACGACCTGAGCCAAAACCAAGAATCAGATGCTCAACCGACTAAGCCACCCAGGCACCCTGGGTTAGGTAGCATTACTAACCTAATCCTGTAGATGTGAAAACTCAGTCTCAGAGAAGATGAGTCACTTGTACATTTGCCAGATGAATACGAGATGACTTTCCCCTAATTCTTACCACCTCTAGTGTTAATAAAGACAGAATCATCGACTAGGGCTAAGTCTGGGACTAGCTCTGGGAATTTAATTATTTAAAGTGATGATTTCTGAATCCCAAACCCAGATAATCTCTTGTGTAATAAAATTTCCTCCCATAAAGATGGGGAATTCATCAGGTGATTTTTTTTTTTTTAATTTCAGCAGCCTCTCCAGGCATGGTCTATTCAGAAATTAATTGAACTGAAATGTTCACTTTTTACATGTGGGTAAGTGAGAGATATTTAAAGCGTGCTTATCCTTGGAAACGTAAATCGAAACCACAATGACATACTACTTGACACCCACAAGGACGGGTATAAAAAAAATAGATAATCCCCAATGCTGGTGAGGATGTGGAGCAACCCTCACATATTTCTGGTGGGTACCTAAAATGGTGCAGCCACTTCGAAGAACAGTTTGGGCAATGCTCAAACATTTAAGCATAGAGTTACCATATGACCTATCAATTCCACTTTTAAGTATATAATGAAGGGAATTTAAAATGCCTGTGTACACAAAAAGTTCACCACAGTATTATTCATAGTGGCCAAAGGGTGGAAAACAACTGAAATGTCCACCGACCAATGAACAGATACACAAAATGTGGCATAACCATACAACAGAATATTACTCAGCTATGAAAAGCAATGAGGTACTGATGCTTGCTACAATAAATGAGTAAACTTTGAAGATACTATGTTAAATGAAAGAAGAAATGAATGTCACAAAAGACTGCATATTGTATGATTCCATTTATATGAAATGTTCAGAACAGGCAGATCTATGCGAATGAAAAGTAGATTAGTGTCTGCCCAGGAGTGCAGGGGTGGGGGGGATGGGGAGGGCAAAATGGTAGAAGACTACTAAAGGGTGCAGGGTTTCTTTTCAGGGTGATGAAAATGATCAAAAATGGCTTGTGATAATGCAGGCACAACTCTGTGGGTATACTAGAAATCACTGAATTGTATAGCTAAAATGGGTGAACTTATGGTATGTCAATAAAGCCATTTTTAAAAAAGTGTTTATTCACCTTCACTCCCAACAAAACTTATTAACATTAGGTCATCTGACAGGTTACATGGCAATGATACAAGAGTTAATCGTATTCTTTTACTCAGTACAACTCACATCACTTAGTTGTTGGGCATGAAGAAAACAAGAAAAACAATTCTCAATGGGGGGCAGAAAGCTTTATGTTCTGCTTGGATTGCAGAACCATAGAGCCTTCCCCCAGTAACACAGAGGGCTGCTCTGACTATTACACTGGGTTGTTATCGAGAACTCACACAGAGGACGAGGTTGGGAAATGTTCTTTCTTCCATCTTGTTCATGAGACAGCCCCATGCCTGAGATTCTAAAGCTTAGAAGCTTTAAAGCATTTTTCCTTGACCCAATGGCAGCAAAGTAATAAGTAATGGCGGCAACTGATTTTGAGAAGGAAACTTCATCTCCAGGGAACTGGATCACAGAGCTGGCCTGACAACTCCCTTATCCCTCAACATACATCCCAGATATTTCCCAAAGAATGGGAAAGTATTCTCATGACTTTATCTTATCAGCCCAGTGACATCCTCTTAAATACCAATTCCTCTTCTCGTTCTTAGGAATACAAGCCATTCTGAATGTCAAAAAGATATGGGAAATATGTTTAGACTCACACTTGTATGTAACCCAATTTCAATACATGAAGTCCCGAAGGAGAAAACGTCTCAGTCCAGGGATGATTCTCAATTACATTTTGTTACAGCTGGGTAACTGAGTGGCATTTCTCCAACTCAACCACTGACACAGTGGGAGGTACACTCCGAAATGAACAGTGGGAACAGTCATCCAGCTCCAGGTGGGCAGAGTGGAAAGCATGTGAAAAAATAAATATTCACTGTATTTTGAACACGTGCCGAATATTCCAGATTTTCCAGAGGGATGAGTCAGATACGAGGGAGCTGGGCAACAGTCTGACAAGAACCGGGAAATGTTAGGGTATCCTGGGTGGTGGCATGCTTTTGGGCTTTAGGGTCTCTGGAGGTCAAAACAATAGCTCTTCATAACAAAATGTACTGAGAATTGTCATTTTTTTTTCAGATTGTGGATTAAGTGTCTCACTAAATGAACATAGTGAATGCTTAATTCTCTGCCATCACTTTCCATGTTGATTGACCATTGCTCCTTCGTCTCGGATTATTGGATACTAATTTGAGAATTGGAGAAATATTTGGAAGGTAAATTCATCAGGACCGTTGACTGTTTAGGCGTGGGATGAGAGAGAAGGTCCAGAGTCCCAAAGATTCCTCTATTTTTAGCAAAGAGACTGCCATGTGCAAAGAAGTTTAAATTAATTTCATAAGAAGATACACTAGTGCCAGTGGGTGGAGCCTCTGTGGGAAAGGACAAGGATTTATCATTTGTGAAATGCTGTGCCTGTGCTGCTCTCCAAGCTGGTACTTAATGTACCAATTTCCACTTCATATAACAAAGATATTTCTGTAAAGCACAATTGTTTGAAAATAGAAGGGGGCACCTGAGAAGGACAAAAACACCTCACGGTGAGAGGGTTCAAGGAAAGGCTTGACCACCCTTAGGGATGAGGTAGGAACAATGCTTCTCAAAATTTAAAGTGCTGGGAATCACCTGGGGCTCTTGTTAAAACGTGCATGTTGATTCACTAGATTGGGCTGGGGCCTGAGACTCTGCATTTCTCTCTCTTTTTAAAGATTTGAGAGCAAGAGCTAGCGAGCATAAGCTGGGAGGAAGGGCTGAGAGAGAGGGAGAAGCAGACTTCCTGCTAAGCAGGGAGCCTCATGCAGGGCTCAATCCCAGGACCCTGTGATCATGACCCAAGCCAAAGGCAGACACTTAACCGACTGAGCCACCCAGGCGCCCCACTGAGAACCTGCATTTCTAAGAAACTCTTAAGTGTTGCTGTAGCTGCTGGTTCACAACCACACTTTTTGTAGCAAGGACGGCTAACAAGTCTCGACCTATTAGTGGATTAAAAACCTATATAAAATAGAACATAAGGGATTAAGTATCTGAATTCATTGTATACGGTAAGTACTTTTTATAGAAACTCTCAGGTCCAAGTATGCCCCAGTTAGTATATATCGTATCATAATGTATGTTATGCATTTTTTTTCTATCCTGGGTCACAAGCCAAAACTCTAGAAAGCTAGGATGTGGAGGAAACCTGTACTAACAGATTGAATTAGACAACCACTTAGGCTCCTTCCTACTTTGAAATTCTGATTCTGTGCAGTCTTACATGTCTTATGCAACTATCTCGTTCTAGCATTTACAGAATACTCGAAAAGCCTTGAGCCATCACTGAACCCATGAACTTCATCCTCATGTCAAGAACCCAAGATGCTGACCACAGCAAGGCACTGTGTAAAGGGGTGTCATTTCCCTGCGGTTAGTGCTATGACGAAAAAGCCCAGAGAGTCCCTGTTTCCAGAGGGGATATTTGGTTCTTCTTTCTGTTGTTGTTTTGACGCAGGGTCATTTGTTTAATTACAAAGGGCTGTTAACATCAATTTGTGAATTATAGGCAAAGCCATTTGGAAGTAAAATAAGAACCTAGGAGAGTCCATGTCATTTCCAAAGCTATGTTATTTGCAAGGTCATAACTGAGACTCTAAATAAATCTGGTTCGTTGTTTTTTAACTGAACAAAGATTGCATTTGAAATTCAATCAAGATACAGTGTCACTTTTGTTACTGCTCTAATTGACAAGTTGTACCAAAAATATCTCAGTTTAAAAGATTCTAGGCTTCCCAAGGGTACTAGTGTGTTGAGGAACACACACACACACACACACACACACACACACACACACACACACACACACAGAGATGGTTTGTAAATTTAGGGTTGGAGCCGAGCAACCAAGGGCAGGCAAAAGCAGCTGCAAATATAAAGAATGTTTTAATGAGGTATTTCAGTTCGGAGTTTCACTACTCCAGTAGTCGGAAGGCTAGGTTTGCTGTCTGAGAAGTAGTCACTAATATATGACTTCTCTTGTTAGTGTCGGAATCGGAGGAGTTAGATCCTACCACTCCAGTTCCCATGACTTCTCTAATAAGCCCCTGGCACTGCGTGAATTACAGTAATTATAAAACTAGTAGATACCATATTTTAAAACCATATAAAATATCCATTCTTTCTGTATTTTATAGTTGTATTCTTGCAAAACAAGATAATTTTCATTTAAGAACATGAGCTGCTGTGTCAAATAACCTGTTAGGTAAAATCAACACACTATTTCCTTCTTTCGTAAAAAAAGGACTAAGTCCAAGTCCAATGCAAGTGACGCCTATCAATGCTAGAAACATCTAAATTGATCTTAAGGCATTTTAGTACACTTTGAATGTTTTGATGCAGAAAATGCAATGTGGAATGTTAGCTACCGAAGACCAAAACGAATCAACTTTGGGGAGGAATACAAATAACTGAATGCCCTTGACAACATTCGAATGGAACTCAGAAACAGACTTCTCTTGATTCCTTCTCAATCATTCAACTCTGCATCAAGCTTTGCCTACTAAGCCCAGACTCAGTGGTGTGCCAGGTATAGTAGGAAGTGCAGGATAAACAAGAAGTGAGCTCTGTCTTGAAATCTCTTTCAGTTGGCTTTTCTCAGTTGCTACAATTTCAGAGATCGAAGGTCAAATGGATATACGCTCCACTCAATTGAGCCCATATGCCTTTAGCTAGCAGTGGATGCGGACATTCTCTTCTTATTCTCAACTACATCACCATCTGGCATATCTTCAATTTGGCTAAAAACCGAATTATAGTCCATGTTCTTTCTTTCCTTTCCTTTCTTCCTTTCCTTTCCTTTCCTTTCCTTTCCTTTCCTTTCCTTTCCTTTCCTTTCCTTCCCTTCCCTTCCCTTTCTTTCATTCCTTCCTCCCTCCCTCCCTTCCCTCCTTCCTTCCTGCTTTTCTTTATTTTTATTAATGTTCAATTAGCCAGCATATAGCACATTAGTTTTTGATGTAGTGTTCAACGATTCATTAGTTGCATATAACACCCAGTGCTCATCACCACACGCGCCCTCCTTAATACCCATCATGCAGTTACCCCATCCCCCCACCCCTCTCCCTTCTGTAACCCTCAGTTTGTTTCCTGGAGTCCATAGCCTCTCATGGTTTGTCTCCCTCTCTGATTTCTTCCCTTTCAGTTTTCCCTCCCTTCCCCAGTGGTCCTCTGCACTATTTCTTATGTTTCACATATGAGTGAAACCATGTAATTGTCTTTCTCTGTTTGACTTATTTCACTTAGCATAATCCTCTCCAGTTCTATCAATGTCGATGCAAATGGTGAATATTCATCCTTTCTGATGGCTGAGTAATATTCCATGTTCTAAGGGACCAACAATTAACAAGCTAATAAACTGTCTCCTATTTACATTTCAAATACTCAAGCTAATTGTTTACATACCAGGCTATACCTTGATTACAGGTAAGAACCCTTATTAGAAAAAAAAAATTCCAGAGTATGCTTGAATTTCACAAGTTCAACATTTCATATCAGTGACCTAAACTGAGTCAATATTTTCATACTGAAACATAAAACACTGTCTCATTTGTACATGTAGCATTAGACCTATTTAGAGTTGGCCTCTGGATGGAAAGATACTTCATGGACATCTTAATTGCCTTACCCTACTTCAGGCAATGGCGTTTTGGGTATGGTATATGTTCCCATTCTATAGTTGTACTTACCTTTGGATAACCCAGTATTTTAAGGTTTTATTTATTTAAGTCATCTCTATACCCAATGTGGGGCTCAAACTCATGATTCCGAGATCAAGAGTTGCATGCTTTTCTGACTGAGCCAGCCAAACACCCCTGATCCAGTATTTTGCATTTCGTTTGTAATTTTGAGTTTCAAAAAGAAATGGAGGCACTGAATAAATTTAGATATTTATCACCAATAGTATTTCTTCCTTCAATGCATTCCTAAAGATGACTTGGTGATTATAGGTAGACTCAGTCTAGTGCCAAGAAGCATGCTTGTCAATGAAACCAAACCTTCACTTGAGTTGGAGTTACAAAAATAAGGTTAGAATCAGCTAGGTCTTAATTACCATGTCCAAAGTCTAAGACTCCATGAAGATCAATACCCCAAGAAATGCCACACTTTAAACTAATTCATGCTAGACTTGTTGCTGTGGATTGTTGAACAGTCTTTCAACGGCCTTGTATGAAGGTGTAAAAGTGCTAGAAATTTTAGGTACTGGAAGAGACCAGTGGTGAAGATATTTAGGGCAGTGAAGCCTTTCAAACAATGTATTCATAGATGTCTAAGTAAAAGGCTACCTGGAACTCTATGTAAAGGAATATTTTTAAACTGAAAACACTCAAAGCTAAGAAACAGAAAACCCATATTTAACTTCTCATGGCCAAGACCCAATGGTTTTATAATTGTTAGATAAACCCTGCAATACGCCACCTATTTATGTAGGTGGCTGCCAAATATATAGCAAATAGATTGCTTTCTATTCTGCTTTTTCTATTTTCTCACCATCACTCGGTGAATAGGAACTACAAATGTACCATACATGTAAAAATAATGATTTTTATCCTCTCCAAATTTCATTTCTGAGAGTTTTTTCAATTTAAGCCACATACAAGATGGAGAGGAAGCAACACAGACTTTTTATTATTTTCAGGCTTTCCAAGTCATAATTGGAGAAAGGCCACTTTATCATCCCTCACAAATAAAGGACAGTAGGAAAAGGAAAAGGATTTCTGTTTATCACTACAATTTTTCCAGATGCTATAGAAGAAGCTTTTTTCCCCAGGTAAGGGGCACGCATATACCTACCTACAGACACGCACACACACACAGAATCGTTACTTGGACTTCCATTTAGTAAAACAGTAAAGTATGGCTGAACAAAATGGTCACAACAAAATCCCCTACCTAGATACAGAGTACGAAGCCAGTATGAACTTAGCTATGGTGAATTACTCTTTCAGAGAAACATAAGAGCAAAAGATTCATCAAGAGGACCCATGCCAAACCATCAAGTTTCACCTGTTTTTAACCTTAAAATAACACATTCAAATGCATATAAAATGACACATTCAAATGCAACCAAAGACCCACTTGTTGAATCCCTTTATGATTTTGTCATTTGCTACAGATGAAGAAACTGAGGCACAGAGACTATTAACCAGGTCCTGGGGCCTGAGCAGGGCTGAGTGCTGACTTGGAGGTCCGTGCCATTTCCCCTGGGATCATGGAAATGCCCAGAACTCAGGAACTCAAGGTAGGGGGAGGATGAATAAGCCACTGTGTAAGACACAGTGGAGCACATGTTAATGTCTGTTGCAGAACTAGGGAGATAATGGTGGGACTAAAATGATATTTTTAAAGGTCGGAACGTTCCCTGAAGCACGAGGTGGGTATGAGGGAGGCAATAAGAGGCCCAAATCAAACCCGGCCAGATCTCTGTGTGTTGAAACAGTATCCTGTAATGTGAAGTAAATACAACAGAAAATACAAAGACCTTGGTCATCCTTGCCCTGTTATCTGAAATGAGTTCATTACTGGTTATCATTTACACAAATTAGTTCATACCCCTAATTTTTTCTGGATCATGAAGGTTATTCCACACTTACTACACTTCTGCAGAGATCTGGCAACACAAAGCAAGTTTTATGTTATTTTCCATTAGAAGATAATTATGAACTTCATAGATCCCTCTCCATTTATAATTTAGATTCTTTTAAAAGTTACCCTTAGCCTTGTACATGTTGTTTTGTTTAGTGTCCTTGTGCCTGGTTTTAATCTTAAATAAAGGGATAAGAAATGCTACTTTTTTTTCCAGCAGGGGAAGAAAATCTGAAAAGCCACTTCAACAAACCGAAATACTGCAATAGTTTTATCCCACTTCACCAAGCTCTCCTGCTTGTTAGGCGCTTTGATTGGAGCTAACAAGGTTATCAGATTGTATGTCTATTGTCCTGTTATGACTTCCTTGGCTGGCTTCCTGTGGTAAACAGCACTGATGTGATGTTTTGTTCAGGCGGCAGCACAAGAGGGAGCGGGAGGAGGAAGGTCTCCGGAGGGGGCAGGGTCAGAGAGCTGTCAAGGCCTTCCCAGTGGCGGAGCTGTACCAACTGCTACCGACAGTCCGTTCTAATCAGTGCCTCAATGTGCTGACCTTAGGACCAGGTCCTCCTTGGCAGGCCCAGGAAATGGGGAGTGAAACTGTAGGCTTTGTTCTTTTGAAGTGAATACAGACAGCAGTTAACAGAAGAAATCCAACGAAAGGGGTGAAGAAGTAAGCGGAAACAACACCTAATCTGGTCGAGGTAAAAGGAGCTCAGCACTGACCTATTTTTTTTTTTTTATCAATTCTCAATTCATATAATCACTTGCCAAATTGCTCTGGCTAAATCCTCCAAGGGGTGAAGGTGATTGTATTTAGTGAAGGAGTTTAAATAAAACATTGTATGAAACCTTATCTAATCAGCTAATGAAAAACAGAAAAGCATATTTGTTCCTATCTCCCCAAGGTTCTTTGGTGTCCTATTGTGTCCCCATCGGCTTTGACAAAAATGCAGACGTTGCAGTATGAATAAAAGTGTGGACTGAGTAGAAGCTAAGGGCTTTAGATTCCTCTTTATGCCTCGATGGGAGGAGTTTCAGCAAACAATGCTAAATGACTTTTGTCACATACATGATGTATCAGTTTTCAATCGCTGCTATAATGAATTACCACCAACAGTGGTTTCCATCCACACGGATTTACTCTCTTCCAGGTCTGGAGGCCGCAAGTCCAAAATGGGGGTCAGTGGACTAAAATCAAGGTGTTGGCAGGGCTGCATTCCTTCTGGAACCCCCCAGGGGAGAATCTAGTTTCTCGCCTTTTCCAGATTCTACAGATCACCTATGTTCCTTAAATGGTGGTACCCTTCCATCTTTACAGCCAGTAATGACCAGTCAGTTCTCTCTCCTGGTGCCATCTCTCTGGTTCTGACTGTTCTGTCTCCCACTTCCGCAAGAGGCCTTTGTGAGGACCTTGGGTCTGCCCAGATAATCTGGGATAATCTCTTTATTTTACAGTCAGATGAATGGAAACGTTACCTCCACCTGCAACTTTTCTTATCTCTTACCATGTAACAGAACATATTCACAGGTCCTAGGGATCAGGATGGAGACATCTTTGAGGGGCCAGTATTCTGCCTACCACACACGATAGCAACAAAACTAATGAGCACTACTGGGCAATTTGTGCAGGATAAACGTTAAATTAACATGACAAAATAAATCTCCTAGAGGAGATGTAGACAAGCCAAGTCAGGCAAATCTCAAACACCCATGTATCATTCCAGGCATTCTCACATTGTTCCCCATTTTGTCCTTCAGTTTCAGATCTGCATAAGATGCAGTTTCTGTATGGTGACTAACATAACATAATAAAAAAATTATTATAAAACAAAGATGCAGTTTCTCACACAATTACTGAGCTGTTGTTAAGCCCAATTCTGTCCGCTGTTTTTCACGTTAGACAGCTACTGGTAAAGAAGAAGCCATTTGCAGAACTCAGTTTTCAAAAAGATACATAAACCCCACCACATCCACTGAAGTGCTGGGTGTAAGGCCATGATCATGGCCCACACATACATGCCCTCATGATGTGTCTATTCGTCCCTAGAAAGGCCTGTACTACTTCAATCTTTACTCAAAATATCTAAGGAGGAGGGGGCAGCTGTTGTCCAAAGGTAGTCTTCTTTCTAGGACATATCGTCTAACTAAAAGATTTGGTTGCTTAACCAATGGGTTTGGCAAGCAGTCTTAAATTCTTCTCTTACTCCATCAACTATTCCAAAGTACCATGCAATTTCTCTGGCCATATTTATCAATTATTGAATTGTCGGTGCAAAATTTGATCTCAAATAAAGATTCAACTCCAATGTAATNTTCCTTTCCTTTCCTTTCCTTTCCTTTCCTTTCCTTTCCTTTCCTTTCCTTTCCTTCCCTTCCCTTCCCTTCCCTTTCTTTCCTTCCTTCCTCCCTCCCTCCCTTCCCTCCTTCCTTCCTGCTTTTCTTTATTTTTATTAATGTTCAATTAGCCAGCATATAGCACATTAGTTTTTGATGTAGTGTTCAACGATTCATTAGTTGCATATAACACCCAGTGCTCATCACCACACGCGCCCTCCTTAATACCCATCATGCAGTTACCCCATCCCCCCACCCCTCTCCCTTCTGTAACCCTCAGTTTGTTTCCTGGAGTCCATAGCCTCTCATGGTTTGTCTCCCTCTCTGATTTCTTCCCTTTCAGTTTTCCCTCCCTTCCCCAGTGGTCCTCTGCACTATTTCTTATGTTTCACATATGAGTGAAACCATGTAATTGTCTTTCTCTGTTTGACTTATTTCACTTAGCATAATCCTCTCCAGTTCTATCAATGTCGATGCAAATGGTGAATATTCATCCTTTCTGATGGCTGAGTAATATTCCATGTTCTAAGGGACCAACAATTAACAAGCTAATAAACTGTCTCCTATTTACATTTCAAATACTCAAGCTAATTGTTTACATACCAGGCTATACCTTGATTACAGGTAAGAACCCTTATTAGAAAAAAAAAATTCCAGAGTATGCTTGAATTTCACAAGTTCAACATTTCATATCAGTGACCTAAACTGAGTCAATATTTTCATACTGAAACATAAAACACTGTCTCATTTGTACATGTAGCATTAGACCTATTTAGAGTTGGCCTCTGGATGGAAAGATACTTCATGGACATCTTAATTGCCTTACCCTACTTCAGGCAATGGCGTTTTGGGTATGGTATATGTTCCCATTCTATAGTTGTACTTACCTTTGGATAACCCAGTATTTTAAGGTTTTATTTATTTAAGTCATCTCTATACCCAATGTGGGGCTCAAACTCATGATTCCGAGATCAAGAGTTGCATGCTTTTCTGACTGAGCCAGCCAAACACCCCTGATCCAGTATTTTGCATTTCGTTTGTAATTTTGAGTTTCAAAAAGAAATGGAGGCACTGAATAAATTTAGATATTTATCACCAATAGTATTTCTTCCTTCAATGCATTCCTAAAGATGACTTGGTGATTATAGGTAGACTCAGTCTAGTGCCAAGAAGCATGCTTGTCAATGAAACCAAACCTTCACTTGAGTTGGAGTTACAAAAATAAGGTTAGAATCAGCTAGGTCTTAATTACCATGTCCAAAGTCTAAGACTCCATGAAGATCAATACCCCAAGAAATGCCACACTTTAAACTAATTCATGCTAGACTTGTTGCTGTGGATTGTTGAACAGTCTTTCAACGGCCTTGTATGAAGGTGTAAAAGTGCTAGAAATTTTAGGTACTGGAAGAGACCAGTGGTGAAGATATTTAGGGCAGTGAAGCCTTTCAAACAATGTATTCATAGATGTCTAAGTAAAAGGCTACCTGGAACTCTATGTAAAGGAATATTTTTAAACTGAAAACACTCAAAGCTAAGAAACAGAAAACCCATATTTAACTTCTCATGGCCAAGACCCAATGGTTTTATAATTGTTAGATAAACCCTGCAATACGCCACCTATTTATGTAGGTGGCTGCCAAATATATAGCAAATAGATTGCTTTCTATTCTGCTTTTTCTATTTTCTCACCATCACTCGGTGAATAGGAACTACAAATGTACCATACATGTAAAAATAATGATTTTTATCCTCTCCAAATTTCATTTCTGAGAGTTTTTTCAATTTAAGCCACATACAAGATGGAGAGGAAGCAACACAGACTTTTTATTATTTTCAGGCTTTCCAAGTCATAATTGGAGAAAGGCCACTTTATCATCCCTCACAAATAAAGGACAGTAGGAAAAGGAAAAGGATTTCTGTTTATCACTACAATTTTTCCAGATGCTATAGAAGAAGCTTTTTTCCCCAGGTAAGGGGCACGCATATACCTACCTACAGACACGCACACACACACAGAATCGTTACTTGGACTTCCATTTAGTAAAACAGTAAAGTATGGCTGAACAAAATGGTCACAACAAAATCCCCTACCTAGATACAGAGTACGAAGCCAGTATGAACTTAGCTATGGTGAATTACTCTTTCAGAGAAACATAAGAGCAAAAGATTCATCAAGAGGACCCATGCCAAACCATCAAGTTTCACCTGTTTTTAACCTTAAAATAACACATTCAAATGCATATAAAATGACACATTCAAATGCAACCAAAGACCCACTTGTTGAATCCCTTTATGATTTTGTCATTTGCTACAGATGAAGAAACTGAGGCACAGAGACTATTAACCAGGTCCTGGGGCCTGAGCAGGGCTGAGTGCTGACTTGGAGGTCCGTGCCATTTCCCCTGGGATCATGGAAATGCCCAGAACTCAGGAACTCAAGGTAGGGGGAGGATGAATAAGCCACTGTGTAAGACACAGTGGAGCACATGTTAATGTCTGTTGCAGAACTAGGGAGATAATGGTGGGACTAAAATGATATTTTTAAAGGTCGGAACGTTCCCTGAAGCACGAGGTGGGTATGAGGGAGGCAATAAGAGGCCCAAATCAAACCCGGCCAGATCTCTGTGTGTTGAAACAGTATCCTGTAATGTGAAGTAAATACAACAGAAAATACAAAGACCTTGGTCATCCTTGCCCTGTTATCTGAAATGAGTTCATTACTGGTTATCATTTACACAAATTAGTTCATACCCCTAATTTTTTCTGGATCATGAAGGTTATTCCACACTTACTACACTTCTGCAGAGATCTGGCAACACAAAGCAAGTTTTATGTTATTTTCCATTAGAAGATAATTATGAACTTCATAGATCCCTCTCCATTTATAATTTAGATTCTTTTAAAAGTTACCCTTAGCCTTGTACATGTTGTTTTGTTTAGTGTCCTTGTGCCTGGTTTTAATCTTAAATAAAGGGATAAGAAATGCTACTTTTTTTTCCAGCAGGGGAAGAAAATCTGAAAAGCCACTTCAACAAACCGAAATACTGCAATAGTTTTATCCCACTTCACCAAGCTCTCCTGCTTGTTAGGCGCTTTGATTGGAGCTAACAAGGTTATCAGATTGTATGTCTATTGTCCTGTTATGACTTCCTTGGCTGGCTTCCTGTGGTAAACAGCACTGATGTGATGTTTTGTTCAGGCGGCAGCACAAGAGGGAGCGGGAGGAGGAAGGTCTCCGGAGGGGGCAGGGTCAGAGAGCTGTCAAGGCCTTCCCAGTGGCGGAGCTGTACCAACTGCTACCGACAGTCCGTTCTAATCAGTGCCTCAATGTGCTGACCTTAGGACCAGGTCCTCCTTGGCAGGCCCAGGAAATGGGGAGTGAAACTGTAGGCTTTGTTCTTTTGAAGTGAATACAGACAGCAGTTAACAGAAGAAATCCAACGAAAGGGGTGAAGAAGTAAGCGGAAACAACACCTAATCTGGTCGAGGTAAAAGGAGCTCAGCACTGACCTTTTTTTTTTTTTTTATCAATTCTCAATTCATATAATCACTTGCCAAATTGCTCTGGCTAAATCCTCCAAGGGGTGAAGGTGATTGTATTTAGTGAAGGAGTTTAAATAAAACATTGTATGAAACCTTATCTAATCAGCTAATGAAAAACAGAAAAGCATATTTGTTCCTATCTCCCCAAGGTTCTTTGGTGTCCTATTGTGTCCCCATCGGCTTTGACAAAAATGCAGACGTTGCAGTATGAATAAAAGTGTGGACTGAGTAGAAGCTAAGGGCTTTAGATTCCTCTTTATGCCTCGATGGGAGGAGTTTCAGCAAACAATGCTAAATGACTTTTGTCACATACATGATGTATCAGTTTTCAATCGCTGCTATAATGAATTACCACCAACAGTGGTTTCCATCCACACGGATTTACTCTCTTCCAGGTCTGGAGGCCGCAAGTCCAAAATGGGGGTCAGTGGACTAAAATCAAGGTGTTGGCAGGGCTGCATTCCTTCTGGAACCCCCCAGGGGAGAATCTAGTTTCTCGCCTTTTCCAGATTCTACAGATCACCTATGTTCCTTAAATGGTGGTACCCTTCCATCTTTACAGCCAGTAATGACCAGTCAGTTCTCTCTCCTGGTGCCATCTCTCTGGTTCTGACTGTTCTGTCTCCCACTTCCGCAAGAGGCCTTTGTGAGGACCTTGGGTCTGCTCAGATAATCTGGGATAATCTCTTTATTTTACAGTCAGATGAATGGAAACGTTACCTCCACCTGCAACTTTTCTTATCTCTTACCATGTAACAGAACATATTCACAGGTCCTAGGGATCAGGATGGAGACATCTTTGAGGGGCCAGTATTCTGCCTACCACACACGATAGCAACAAAACTAATGAGCACTACTGGGCAATTTGTGCAGGATAAACGTTAAATTAACATGACAAAATAAATCTCCTAGAGGAGATGTAGACAAGCCAAGTCAGGCAAATCTCAAACACCCATGTATCATTCCAGGCATTCTCACATTGTTCCCCATTTTGTCCTTCAGTTTCAGATCTGCATAAGATGCAGTTTCTGTATGGTGACTAACATAACATAATAAAAAAATTATTATAAAACAAAGATGCAGTTTCTCACACAATTACTGAGCTGTTGTTAAGCCCAATTCTGTCCGCTGTTTTTCACGTTAGACAGCTACTGGTAAAGAAGAAGCCATTTGCAGAACTCAGTTTTCAAAAAGATACATAAACCCCACCACATCCACTGAAGTGCTGGGTGTAAGGCCATGATCATGGCCCACACATACATGCCCTCATGATGTGTCTATTCGTCCCTAGAAAGGCCTGTACTACTTCAATCTTTACTCAAAATATCTAAGGAGGAGGGGGCAGCTGTTGTCCAAAGGTAGTCTTCTTTCTAGGACATATCGTCTAACTAAAAGATTTGGTTGCTTAACCAATGGGTTTGGCAAGCAGTCTTAAATTCTTCTCTTACTCCATCAACTATTCCAAAGTACCATGCAATTTCTCTGGCCATATTTATCAATTATTGAATTGTCGGTGCAAAATTTGATCTCAAATAAAGATTCAACTCCAATGTAATATGTTTATCCTCAATTTTGAGATAGCTCATTTCATGTGTCACTGAGGTTTCTGATACAGATTTATGCTGACAATTTCGAGGGAGAAGCATTTTACCTAGATTCCTGAGAAACCACCTTGATTCTTGTTCTGTGTCTCTCAAACTTATCCTCTATACTAAGTGACTTAGCAAAACACAACTTTTTAGCATGATATACATCTGTAGGATCTGGTTCATGCTAGAAATTTCCCCACAAACTTATTTCCCACCACCTCCCACTTCATGCTTCCTGAATTCATACCAGACTTCCTATGATTCTCTGCACAAGTCATGTCATGTCAAGCCTCAGAGCTATTCCTTTTGTTTCCTCTGTTTGGAACACTTTCCCCAGTTTCTTTACTCAGCTTAACCCCAAACATATATCAAGACTTTACTTAGGTATGGCTTCTAAAATTTCTCCTAACCCTATACTTAACCCATCCTGGGTGGTGACTCCCCTCACCTTTTTTAGTGTTCATCCCCTTCTTTTTTTTAAAGATTTTATTTATTTATTTTAGAGACAGAGAGAGAGCACGAGTGGGAGGGGCAGAGGGCGAGAGAAAATCTGAAGCAGGCTCCCCACTGAGTGCAGAGGCTGACTTGGGGCTTGATCCCAGGACCCGGAGACCATGACCTGAGCCGAAACCAAGAGTCAGACACTGAGCCACCCATGTGCCCCAGTGTTCATTCCCTTCTTGATGTCAGAAATGGCGTCTTAATCTCTTATTTTCCCATCAACTAGGGAGGAAGTTTAAAAGAAGAGAGGAAAGACATCAGGGATGGTTTACCATAGCAAACACTGTACCCTTGACTGGAGAAAAATTAAATAAGAGTGACCTTCTGCAATTGGATCAGTCATGAGTATACAGTCTGGTCTTCAGTCTCTAAAGAACCAATGAGATGAAGCACGGTCAAAAAGGTTAGAAATTCAAGCATCAGATATCCAGGAGGTACTACTTCTTTAAGATTGTTATGCACCTTTATTATCACAAACTGTATCTTTCAACTTTCAAGTGGGTTCTACTATATTAGAATTGGGTCAGTAAATTCTTCCTCACAGTTACTTAAAAACTGGGTCATATCTTCTCTTAGCCTTACTTTTTTTTTAAAGTTGGCAACACTAGTTGTTTTAGTCTATCTAAATTTTCCTTGTAATTTCTAGAATACAGGCTTGCTGACAAGATATAAGTGAAAGTAGTTTCTAAATTCTTCCATCTAAACTCACCTCTTTTAGTAAATCACATGTTTAACAGGAGAAAATCCCTGGAACATCTGTCTGGTCTTTGATTTTCTCCACGGCCATTAACATCCATCTAATAATGAGACTCCCTTTACGTGGTGACCAGAGTATTGGCTAAATTAGATGAAAACTAAATGTGTGCCTGAAGGTTGGGACTTAGTGGAACACGGACAAGTTAGACCCAATCGGTGACTATTATTCTTAGCTCCATTAAAATTTTCTCTTTTTGATGTAACAGATACCCCCACACTTTCTGGAGCAAACTGGGTGAATTTCTATCTCATGGTCATAGAGAACATACCAGCTTCCCAGAGGAACCGGTGTACTGGCAAGAACACTTACTCACTTCTGTTAGTATGAACCAACCCAACTAACAAGACTGTGGGGCAGCATTAGAGTCAGGACCTTCCTTTCTCCTGCCTTGTCAGCCAATTAGTGGGAGGAACAGCAATAAAGCAAGTGTGTGCACGTGTGTGTGAATTCTTCTGTTTTACGAAGGCACAACCTGACATGAAAGAATATGAAAGAGATCTATAACCAGCGCCATAACCCAAATAATAGTTTTTAGTTATCTAAGAAATAGGAGTTAAAATAATAAAAACTGATTTATGAAAACTGATTTATGTTAGGGGTGATATACAGAAAAATGCTTTGTATTGAAAGAAGCCAGCAAAAAGTGTGTGAAGTTGAAACTACTTTTACGAAATTGAATTTTGTACAACTCTCCATCAAGCTTAGATGTGTGTGGGAATGATGGTTGTAAGAAATCTCTTCCATTATTAAAAAGTATAATTCATGTTTTTTTCTCATTTAAACATTCCTTGTCTTTGCTGCAATTGCATGAGGAATTTTCTAGTCTTAGCAGCATACTCATGAGTGATGGGAACATTTCGCCTAAATCCAAAATAAAAGCTTTTATTTAGTGGAAGCATTAAACCCTGCTGGACAGCTGAATGTTACAAAGCTCTTTTTTAGACCCTGGCAGTGAAATAGGAGATCTTTAGAAGGATTGAGATTGTCACTATGGACCTAAGAGATGTCTCTTTTATTCAAGCCTGGGGGTCAACTTCAGTCATCTTGGGAGAACTTAAAAACTTTTTCCCTTTCACATAATGGACTATGGGGAGCAGGATGAAGCAAGGAATGTTGAACACCAAGAGCTAACTTTATGTAATAAGATTAGAGCCTTTTAAGTAAAAAGGTCAATAGGTCACGTTCCAGTTACTTCAATGCAAACCAACCATCATAAAATAAAGTCTAGTTTTTTCTGATATTCTGTCAACTAGAAATTCCTATTAATGCTTCCTCCCACATGGATCATTGAAAACTGATATTCTTACTAGTGACCCTGAGGCCCTGAAACATCTTGAAAGCTTTCCTAAAATTATCAAAGAAAGATGGAATGACTTCAGGATCATTTCAGCATTAAACATGTTTCCTACAAGGTAAGGATCCAATATTTGTATATACTGCAAAAAGATCACCTCAATAATTCCAGTTAACATTTTTAAATGTTTTTAAAATTGAGGATCCAAGTGTGCCACAGAAGTACAGTACCTTCAATTCAACAGATTATTTGACTAACGAGAAATATAATTTTAAAGTTGTACTCAGATTTAATGTAGCAGTTCCTTTCAGCATTTGATACAGATTTCCTGAGCAGCTAGAATATATAAGAAAGCGTACTAGCTTGTGTAAAAACTACAAAAAGAATAAGACAAGGCCCTTCAGGCCTTCACAACCTGTTGGGGCAGAAATGTATGTCCACAGGTAAGTTTTATGAAAATATTTTTAAACAAATGCCTTTACATATATGTAAACCACTACTGCAGAATCTCAGAAATCAATGATGAGGAACGTTTTAACTTTTTCATTTTTTAAAAAGATTTCATTTGAGAAAGAGAGACAGCACTAGCATGGGGGAGAAGAAGAGGCAGAGGGATAAGGACGGTCTGCAATGAGCTTGGAGCCCAGTGCAGAGCTCAGTCCCCCAGTCCTGAGGTCATGACCTGAGCCAACACCAAGAGTGGGACACTTAACCTACTGAGCCACCCAGGTGCCCTGATGAGGAACATTTTTAAATATCAGTGGTCAATATACACAGTGGTAATGACGCTGCAATACTTCATAAGAATCCTGTTTCACCCACCCCAGTGGTTCAGTTTTACCCTGACTTGTAGGCTAATAAAACACAAGGATTTAGAATTTAACATTTGATATTTGATAATTGTTAATTCCCTGAAAGGAGGGACCAGATGTTTTAACAAGGGGATACCTGTGGCAAATTGTATCCTATTTATTTCCAGGGATTATTTTCTGAATAGTTGTCTATATAGGTATTCTCTCTCTCTGGGAACCACTGAACCCTCCCAAAGCTGCAGAGTGCATAAAAGAGGCCAAAATTCCCAGCTAGTGGAAGGCCAGTCTTCAGTCAATGGCACCCATACCTGTGTGCCCCTTTAAGAATGTTACTACAGGCATACTCAAGGTCGGTGTCTCACTTAACTCCATATACATAGCATCTGACATATCATACTTCCCTTAGCTGTATTTCTTATGAGTTCTTGATGTTGCAATACCTTAGATGAATAATAGGAAATGTATAAAGGTTTGAGTAGAAATGAAAAATTTTAATACCTGAACTGTATCGACTCTCTAATTTTAGCTTTTAATTAAAATGTCCTCAATTTGTTAACCGTTACTTTTCTCTCCTACAAAAGTCCTTATTGGCTCTCAGCAATTTCTTGGTAGTCTGGTTCATGGGAAGAAGGTTCCTGTTTTATTGTCAATGGATGTGTTGTTATACAGTCTACCATGATTTTCTTTTGGCATCTACTGAATATCAGGAGGGAGATCATGTCTAAGATATTTTTGCTATGATATCATGTTCATCTGCAGGCTGGTTATTCTCCATCGGCCTTCGGATGCATTCTCTGTCCTTTTTTGATCTTCTTTATGCTCCCAGGAGTCTGGCCACTCTGAATGAAATCTCCTGGGCTCCCTTACTGAATGGCTTCAGGCTGGGTTTGGCCAATGGCAGTCATCGGTGGATCAGAGTTTGGGAGAACAAAGAGAACAAGGCCAGGGTGCTTCTTGGCTTCAGCCTTGCTTCAAGCTGCGGTTCTGGCAGTAGCTGCGTCTGTCCACACCTGCTGGCAGCACTCTTCTCTGATTCGGGTTCTCACTAGTGTCTGCTTCCTCCCCTCCCCCCTTCAGCCTTAGAAGTGGCCATGGCTTTCCACTGCTGCTAGACTCTGGGTGCCTCAGCATGCCTCATTTCCCCCTCAACTCTCTATTAAGATCTCTTAGTTTTAAACTATGTGGGAGTAAATTATATTTCCTAATGGGATCCTCACTGATCCCCAGGAACAAAATATCAGGCTTTCAAAAGAATCTCGTTTCTAAAATACAGAAGAAAATGTTACCATGACTGCCTAGTATTCAAGTGCAAGTTACAGTGAGAAATAAGATTGACCGTGGATCTCTGGGAGACCTCTTCAGGAGCCAGAAACAGTCATACTTGCTCTCTTGTACTTTTGTTACAGACTTTGGTCTAGTCTTGCTTCATCTAGTCTCCCCAGGCCCTTAAATCCACACTGATGCCAGAGATAAGGGAATTAGACACAGAGGTAACTGCATCATTTGTCTGCTCAAAACTTTTCAAGGGCTGCCCGTCATTCTCACTACTGACAAGACCCTTCAGGACTTGCCTGCTGCCTACGTACCCAGCATTATCTCCAAACACTTCCACCGCCTGGAGTTTTCGAAGCACTCTATATTCTCCAATGCTTCTGGACCTGCAACGCTCACCTCATTTGTCTGCCCACCTTCCTCTCTGAAATGTTTGCCCTGACTTCTCAAGACAGACTGAAGGGTTCCTTTTCCTATGCTTCTACAGTTTGTGGTCGAGTCCTCCATTATAATATTTATTTTGCTTCCCAAACCTGTTCCTTCATCTGTCTGTACCTCCACAAGAGTTAAGGTTCTCGGGGGACTCTACAACTTTCTGTCATTTCCATGCCAAGCAATGTCTGGCACATTGTCAAAACATGATCTATCAGTGGTTTTCAATCTTGATTGCACATTAGAATCACCTAGGGAGTATCCTTTTTAAAAATCTTGATGCTGAGGCACCTGGGTGGCTCAGTCGGTTAAGTGTCAGTTAAGTGTTCTGCTCATGTCATGATCTCAGGTTGTGAGATGGAGCCCCACGTCCAGCTCCGCACTCACTGGTTCTGGGATTTGGGCAAAAGTACTAAACCAGAGAGCAAAACATCCTAACAGTAACAACAAAATTTCATCTGCATTTAGACCACAGAAAACGACAAGTATCACTTTCCTCTAATCTGAGCAAGAGAAGAGACCTAGGAAGAGGTGCTGAGGGAGGAAGGCTGCTGTGCCTTCGTGGGATCAGGATGGCCGGTCTTTGTACCATGGCCTGGGTAGAGTTGCCACCCAGTGTCTGGAGGAGGGGTATGGTCTGGTTCACAGAGCCCACTCTTTGGATACAGGATACAGCTGTAGAATGCAGGGCCACCGTTCACTTTCTTAAATCTGCCTGCATTTGTAGGGCTATAGTGACTTAGCTTCTTTTTTGATTGGGATCAACTTAGAGGTTATGGTGGTTAGTAAGGATGGATTTAGCAAAACATCCTCTCTGAGTTCTGTTCATGGATTGTTTAGTTTGAAGAGAAGCCTAGACGGATCCTCTCTCTCTTTTTTTTTAGAGATTTTATTTATTTGAGAGAGAGACAAGGTGAGACAGAGAGAGAGAGAGAAAGAGCATGAGCAAGGGGAGGAGCAGAGGGAGAAGCAGACTCCCTGCTGAGCAGGGAGCCTGATATGGGGCTTGATCCTAGGACCCTGGAATCATGACCTGAGCTGAAGGCAGACGCTTAGCCATCTGAGCCACCCAGGTGCCCCAAATATTTTTGTTTTTATGTATCATGAAATAGTGGCCCCCAAAAAGGGAGCCAACATCTGGAGGTGACCCGGTACGTTTGTGGCAGTATTCTGGGTGCCGAAGTGCTAGACCAGGCTGTCTCAACACCACTAACATTTTTCCCAGGCAGGAAGTGATCCCACTGGGGGGTCACACGTCCCTTGTGATGCCATGGCACGTACACAGGTGACGAATGGCCACACGCCCTGTCACTCAGTGACCTGTGTAAGGAAGGAAGACATCCACTGAGACTCTATTGGTTCCTTCCCCGGGGCAGGGATTCACTTAACAATAACCCCTTCTCCACTTTCAAGTTTACATCTTTAAGAATATAACCTTCCATGGGGGTCCATCTTAGAGCTAAAAAAAAAAAAAAAAAAAGANGAGTCAAACTGAGGCTTCAGGCCACTGGTGAGAGCACGTGTGAGGCCTTCCCTTCCACAGTTGTGGACTATGTGTGCCCTGGTCTGTGGATGGAGGAGCAAACAAAATGAATAACAAAGCTGTGAAATCTTAACCTCAAGTATTTAAGGATTCCTACAAGCTGGGCCAGATAATCTACAGCAGAACGAAGGTCTACACACTTGTACCGAACAAACTTATTTTTCTCTGTAATTAAGAAACATGTAGAGGATGCCTATGACTGTACCTACAACAGATCAGACGTGCATAATGGTAGCTACTCCTAGTATTTTACAATTAATCAGTTGCCTTCTGACGACTGACAAGAGTGGCAGCGAACTGGTTTCTCTAATAAGGTGCAACTTGGCAATATAATGACTTGTAGGCCTTCACAGTAGAATCCAGAAAGTTGGAGGTTGGAGGACAACTGAATGACTGGACATCAATAAAGGAAAATTTAGTAAAGGGCTTTGCCAGAAGGTGTATACAAAGTACTTAAAGTTCCAAGACAAAAGGTCAACTAGACTCCCTCAGGGATCAAAAATTCAAGGATGGACCTGGGACCACATCAAAGACAATAGTTTTTTCTGGAGCTCTGAGTTGAATATGTTGGTTGAACAGTTTTGTTTTTCCTCCAGAACCTTAGGGAATCGTGGTTGCATTTTTTTCATATCACCTTTTTAACTGATCAGAACTAGACAAATCAACAATTTTTTCTCCCCCTGTGCTTGTTACCTTTCTCAAAGGTTTTGAATGCTTTATGAATAGAAGGATATGTTGCCTCAAATCAAATAAGCAGTCAAAAACTGAAACGAACTTTACCATGCACCTGGCCAACTAAAAAGAGTGCAATTCCCCACCCCATCCCCCGAGGACATGTTCCACATCTTGTTCACATTTTAAGACTTACTTTAATCTCAAAACCACATATCCTACACCTATTTCCTTTGTGTTGATTTCACTTAAATGCATGGTTTGTCAAATGAAGACAGTAAACCATTATTTACCCTGTTTCCTGTAACACAAAGGAATGGCTTTTAACAGAAATTCATCAATCTCCCCACATTTTTCTCTTATAAAATACAGGCATCAAAACAATCCTGAACATATTTATGCTGCTCGTAGTCAGCACTCATACTGCTTCAAACATTCACAACTTGTGACAATATTCATTGTACCTGCTACTTTAGACAATTTCAACCGAAGCTCTTTCACAAAGCCAGATGGATAAAGCATGCCTGCTTTTCCTTCTTGAGATTTTTTTTTTTTTTTTTTTACTTTTCAGAAATACACGTGCTTTCATAGCACCTGACTCTTTTCCCCAGGCTTTCATCTTGTAAACCTGAATTCTATTTTGAGTGCTCCGTGTTTACGCTTAAGTGACAGTGCCTTAACAAGAGGAAAGAGAATTGTGCTGCATTTTTCCTCCTGTAACCTGGAAACATAATGGTGTATAGATATTAAGTATATTCTTACAATGTCCAGGTCATGTTTACCAGATGGAATTCTCTTACTTAACGTGTGGGTATTTTGCGTTGTGATATTTAATCAAGACATTAACATGAGCAGAAGATTGTTGATTTAAGACAAGTACGAGATCCACTAAAATTAGTTGTTCTATGTTCATCCTTCTGGTGGCTGTAGAAACTCGTATTTCCTTTGGACATCACTTGATGTCTTAGCTCTTGAAGTACAACTTTAATGCTACACAAATTTTGCCATTTTGCTAACACTGGCATGCTCTGTGCCTCCACTGGAATTATTATTATTATTTTTAAAGATTTTATTTATTTATTCAACAGAGATAGAGACAGCCAGCGAGAGAGGGAACACAAGCAGGGGGAGTGGGAGAGGAAGAAGCAGGCTCATAGCGGAGGAGCCTGATGTGGGGCTCGATCCCATAATGCCGGGATCACGCCCTGAGCCGAAGGCAGACGCTTAACCGCTGTGCCACCCAGGCGCCCCTCCACTGGAATTATTAATTCCATTCGTATTAATTTTGGTTACAAACCTAATGGAGGAGTTCTGGGTATTTAGGTCCACATTCTACTTTCAGGCTATGTATTCTGTTTTCATAATTTGTCTGTGGAGACCGCCATCTTCTCCTGCACCCTGATGCCAAGATGGCAATTTTTAAAAAATAATTTGAACCAAGAACCTTGATTACTGTAACTAACGTTAAAAAGTGGCTGGATTCCAAGGATGGAAAGGAACTAGAAAGTGCTTTTATATATTCAGAATATTTTCATAATAATGGTTTTGAAGGAAATGATGCATATGTATGGGTCTTCATTAAAGCACACAAAAGCTACAAAGGGCTAGAAAATCATGAGAGGTCACCGCATAAGCAAGATACTTTTTTTAACAGAGATAAAGCAGCTGACAGTCAGTCTCTTCTTTTGTTATATGTATAACAACTTAGCTGATTATGTGGGATAGTAAGGACAAGCAGGGCAGTTAGAGAAACTGTAATCATTGGGGCCTTTCTTACCAGGATTTACACTAAATTGTCAAGAAGAAAAAGCCTGTTTTTTGTACCTACATCTGTTCACATTCTGAATTCAGGTTTCAGTGATATGAACTATGAAGAATAAAGAGGTGAATAAGAACCAGTCCCAGATCTTAAGTTGTTTACGGTTTACAAGGAAAGATAAAGCATGATTATGCTGTCAATATATCCTGCGACTAGCCTACTTAGAAAATAAGGTCACATTTCTTTTAAACGTCTAATAACTGCCTTGCATTTGTTAACCTCTGTGGCAGTGTTAGGCTTTGAGTAAATGATAAAGCGTTTGTGATGCAGTTATTATCTGCTTATCTGATATTGTAACTGGCCATATATGACTAGGTTTTCTCAGACGTGATGAATTGACTTTAAAGGTCTAGCCCATTCCTTCTAATATATTACAGTGTTTATTCTTCTTGAGTAAAGCAATGGTAGTGAAATATTTAAGGGAAAGTTTCTTAATTTAAAAAGAATCAGATACGGGTGCCTGGGTGGCTCAGTTGGTTAAGGGTCTGCCTTCGGCTCAGGTCATGACCCCGTGGTCCTAAGATCGAGCCCCACATTGGATTCCCAGCTCAGTGGAGAGCCTGCTTCTCCTTCTCTCTCTGCCTCTCCCCCACAACTCGTGTTCTCACTCACTCTGCTCTCTCTCCCTCAAATAAATAAATAAATAAATAAATAAATAATCTTTAAAAAGAATCAGACCAAGATATGGAAACAACTTAAATGCCCACCAATGGATAAATGGATAAACAAGATGTGGTATCTATACATGATGGAATATTACTCAGCCATGAGAAAGGAGGATACCTTGCCATTTGTGACAACATGGATGGACACTGAGCCCATTATGCTAAATGAGGTAAGTCAGACAGAGAAAAACAAATACTGTATGATATCCCTTATACGTGGAATCTAAAAAACTCAAACTTGTAAAAAACAGAGTAAAATGGTAGTTGCCCTGGGGATAGGGGTGGGGGGATATGACTGATGTTTAAGCGTACAAACATGGAATACGGAGTAAATAAGCCACATAGATCTGATGCACACTATCATGAACATAGACAACAATATTGTACTAGAATTATATAATATGATAAATATCACTACAACAGAATCCTATTACAATATATAAATGTATCAAAGTAACACGTATACCTTAAATTCAGTGTTACACGTCAAAAATATTCAATAAAAATATAACATAAAAAATCAGAAGTTACTCACATGCAGCTGAAAAACAGAGAGAATGAGCTCTCACTGTGATATCTCTTCAAGAAAACCTGACAAGACAAAAGCTATTTATTATCTTTTCATTGTCTGAAAATATAATTTCAATTATATTAAAAGATTATCTCTTACATTTTAGAACTTTTCCAAACATTGCTCCTTTCCAAATGTTCTAACATTTTCCCGTGTTATGGTTAATACTTTATTCTACTTAAGGCAGCTTATTTGTGAACAGTCTACGTGATCTTAATTGAATTTTGAACCTAATTTTATTTATTTATTTTTTTAAAGACTTTATTTCTTGAGACAGAGAGAGAGCACACAAGTGGGGGAGGGGCAGCAGGAGAGGAAGCAGCAGACTCTCAAATGAGCCAAAGGCCATTGTTTAACCAAATGAGCCACCGAGGTGCCCCTTGAATCTAGTTTTAAAAAACCAAAGGGTTAGGTGATGATATAAAACTCCATGTCTTTTGACTGCCCTTTTAGAATTTCATTAACATAAGCAAGACGAAACAAACTATAAATAAGCAGGGAAAAAACAGTTTAAATGGGGGAAACACTAAGGAAGTTATTTTTACCTAGACAAACCTGAATATGCAACTATGAAAAAATGCAGCTAATCCTTTGTCTTTTAGCTTTTTATTCTGTTGATTCTATTTTCAAACTCTACATTGTTTGCAGTGATTTCAATAAAGTATTTCTTTTTGCCAGCTTTATTGCGATGCAATTGGCATACAGCATTGTGTAAGTTTAGGGCAGACAATGTATTGATTTGATATTTGTATATTGCAAAGTGATTTCTACCATGGCATCAGCTAGCACCTCCATCATGTCGCATAATTACTATTTTTTTTTGTGGTAAGAACATTTAAGATTTATTCTCTTAGCAACTTTCAAGTACATAATACAGGATTATTAGCTACAAAATATTTCTTAAGAAGTATTATGACATAAAGCAACCTCCAACTTCTAATCTTGCACTGTTCATTATTTATCATAAAGTGCCATGCAAATTGGTATTCTTATAATCATGAATACAGAAATGGGGTATTTACTAATATTGAATTTTCAATGACAAGGTTTTCTGCAGTAAGCAAAACATTCATTTGTTTTTCAACACATTCAAATCAACTACAACATAATTGGATGTTAATAATCTAGTACAAAATATGCATATGGTGGTTAATTTCCTACTCTTCAAAGGTTAGATTGCCACAGGGAAATAATAAAAATTAGCTTTAATAAGGCAAACTTTAAATGGAAAGTTACACAAGTAAATAAATCACTGAATTAACTGTAGTGCTTAGTTTAGCATTTTAACTATTACAGGTAGGTAATAAATATTTGCTAAATTGAAAAGAGTACTATCACTTTAAAGAAAATATTTTATTCTGAGTCATTTTATTAAGCCCTTTGATGAATTCAATATGAACTTGATATAATTGGCAAGGTCCAGAAATAATTTTTTAATAGAATCTAAATAAATAAGGTCAAATCTAAGGATACCTGAAGAGTCACTAAACTGAAAGTGAATAAATTTAAAAAATTTCTTTAAAGTAGCCTCAACCCAACGTGGTGCCTGAACTCACAACCCCAAGGTCAAGAGTCGCATGTTCTACCGACCGGGCCAGCCAGATGCCCCTGAAAGTAAATAAATTTCAGAGCTCCCAAGAACTACCTAATCTCCAAGAACCTGAAGAATTTTAGAAGAAGGAGGAATTCACCACCAACAAATACTAGCACTTGATTTTTAGGGGAGGGTTTGCAAATGGTTGAACACTACCATGATTTTAGATACCGGCATTTTCTTGGATCAGATTTATTATATGTAAGTTATCTCAAATGTTTCTTAAGTATACATTGTTAAACAGAGAGATCATCTGCTGTCAGTGTGTTTGATTTTAATATTTAATATATCCCCTCAAATTTACATTTTTCTTAATTTACTATTAATTTGGGTTATTTGGAAAAGACTAACTCTCAGCACTGTATGTTTTTCCCTTTCAATCAGCGCCGTGTATAAATTTGGCAAGTAGCTGATTCTTAGACATGCTTGGTAGCACACCTACCTTCCCACTGTAATGATGGGTTATAAGAGGAGTACACTGGATTCCTGGCTACAACTTCTCATTCTTAACATGAGGGCAGAAAATCCTGCTTCTCTCCTGTGAGTTTATACACTGTCATTAATGACAAAAAGGCAAAAAGACTGTCCATTTCTATCCTTTATCCCCATTACATCCTCTTTGCCTTGATTTACACCAGGAATACTGCCGTGGGGCTGTCCCGGTAAATGAAAGGATGTCCTCTCTTTTGAGCACCATTTGGATGACAACACAGAGTCTGACTCTGACTGAGTAACTGGCCCAGAGGGCAAATGCATGGCTTAATGCGGGTAGCAATGAAGATATCTGAATTGCACTACTATGTTATTTTAAAAACAGAATAAATGGTACCTGAGCGGAAGGAAACTGCAGCAAAAGCTCCTTAAAAAAAAAAACCCAAAAAATAAAATTGTAAAAGATTCATTCAAGTAACCATTGTTCTTTTGGGGGAAAAGACAAGTTTGAGGTTAATGTGACATTATCTGTGAAATACTGAAAAATCTGTTGGCCTTGAAAGGGATATCAACATGCTGCCAGCTTTGGGTTACCTTAGTAACTAATAGACTAAGGCCTTGCAAGTATTTAGTGACCAAGGAAAGTAGAAAGCCATTTAGATGTTCTAAGGGAAACTGAATTTTTTTTTTTCATTGCATTAAACTGGTTTGTGTTCTTTCCTTTTCTCATTTCTGAGCTTTCAGAACAGGCAAATGAAAACGGTCTGAAATTAATTTAGTTGGAGAGTAAGAACAAAATTGGGATAAGGAAAACCAAGGCAAATAATTGTGCTTCAGATACAAATGGTAGTTTGTATGAAATCCTGACCTTATATTGGCATTAAAATCAAGACTAAGTAAGACAGAAGAGGTACCATGAAATGCTTGAGGTCATTCTTGGTTACACTTTTGGATTTAAATAAATTCTTTCACTTAAAGAAGATGGGAACATTTTTCAATGATATCTTGGCATATTTGGATACTTCAAATGTCATTTTAGTGATTATCTTGTATTAATCATTAGGCTGAACAGAACATTTAGAATTGTGAGTGACTGGGAATTTATCCAGTCCAATCCCTCCTTTTGCCAGCCAGGCAATAGGAAGGCTCAGAAGGTTCCCGAGCTAGTGATGGAGTGAGCAAATGTAAGCAAGCTCACTGCTCTGTGACTGTTGCTTCTCCTTCTGCCTTGCTGCCTTTCCAACACCGTCAGAAAGCATATCAGAGCTGGTCGTTGACTTACGCCTATCAGGGGACCGACATTTTTCTTTTTTTTGTCTCATTATTGCTCTCCTAGCACGGCCCCAGCAAAACAAAGGAGAAGCTAGCCTTAAAAAAAAAACAGCTTAGTGAAATATAATGTACATACCATAAAATTCATTCAAGTGTACAGTTAACAGTTTTTACTCTATCTACAGAGTCGAGCAATCATCACTACAATCTAATTTTAGAATATTTCCATTTTTCTCTAAGGAATCCCTATACTATCAAGTCATGTCCCTTTCCCATCCTCCACCCCAATGAAACACTAATGTATTTTCTATTTATACAGATTTGCCTATTCTGGACTTTCCATATAAATAGTATCATACAGTATGTGGTCTTTTCTGTTTTTTACTTTTTTTTAAAGTAGGCTTCAGGCCCAGTGTGGAGCCCAACATGGGGCTCAAACACATGACCCCAATATCAAGACCTGAGCTGGGATCAAGAGGCAGACGTTTAACAGACTGAGCCACCCAGGTACCCCAATATGTGATTTTTTTTTTTTTAGATAGAGTGCAAGCAGGGTGGGGGGGACATGGGGAGGGGAAGGGGCAGAGGGAGAGACTCTTAAGCAGGCTCCATGCCCAGGGCAGAGCCCCACGTGGGGCTAGATCCCACGACCCTGAGATCATGGCCTGAGCTGAAACCAAGAGTCTGCTGTTTAACCAACTGAGCCACGCAGGCACCCTAGTATATGGTCTTTTCAGATAGTCTTCTTTCACTTCGCATGTTGTAGCAGGCAGCAGTACTTCTTCATTCCTTTCTACTGCTAAATAATAGTTCACTGTATGGCTAGAACACAATTTACTCATCAGTTGATGGACGTTTGGGCTGTTTCCCCTTTTTGCTGTGAATAATACTGCTATGAACATGCACATACTAGTTTTCGTGTGGACAGGTTTTCATTTGTCTTGTGTAGATTCCTACTGCTGGGGTTGGTGTGGGCCTGCCAGACTATTTAGCAACATGGCTACAACATTTTACATGTCCACCAGCAATACAGGAGGGCTCGGATTTCTTTACATCCTCTTTTGATTATAGCTCTCCCAGCAGATACGAAGTGAAGTCTCATTGTGTTTTTGATTTGCATCTTCCTGATGATTAAGAATGTTGAGCAGGATTTCGACTACTTACTGGCCAGCTATCTGTCTTTTTGGAGTACCATCTATTCAGACACTGCACATTTTTTTACTGGGTTACTGGTCTTGTTATTGAATTTTTTTTAGAGTTCTTTAAATCTTTTGAGTACGAGTCCCTTTTAGTCATATGATTTGCAAATATTTTTTCCCAGTTTGTAGGTTGTCTTTTCATTCTTTTGATGGTGTCTTCTGAGGTGCAAAAAAAATTTATGCAGGGGATTACAGACCTTTAATTGAATAGACTGATCCTGGTAATCAATTTCCAAGGAAATATTGTGTATTGGTTATATATTGGTGCTTAACAAATGATCTCAAACTTGGCAGTTTAAAGCAGCACAAATTTATTGTCTCATAGTTTCCACAGGTCTGGAGTTTGGCACATTTTAGCTGGGGTCCTCTGCTCAGGGTCTCAAAAGGCTGAAACCAGGATGTTGGCCAGCTATGTCCACACATGGAAGCCTGACCAGGGAAAGTTTCCCTTTGAAGCGTCCCCAGGTTGTTGGAAAAACCTATATCCTGAAGAATATAGGACTGAGATCCCTGTTTTCTTGTTTTCTGTCAGCTGGGGATGGCTCTTAGCTCCTACAGGCCTCTCAGGTTCTTATCATGCTGCCTCCTCCACAGGCCTCTTCACAACATGACTATTAGCCCTGTCAAGGGCAGAATTACAATCTCTCTCACCCTTTAAATCTCTAGGACTTCAGGAAGGGCCAAATATCCCTTGTAAGGACTCACCTGATTAGGCAAGGCCCACCAGGGATACTCTCCCTTTTCATTAATTTGAAGTCAACTAAACCATGGGAGTTCAGTCTCCCAACTAGGGGACTATCCTATTATATTTACAGATTCCACCCACACCCAAGGATTATAAAGAGGTATACACCAACGGGTGGGAATCTTGGAGGCCATTTTAGGGTTCTGCCTACCACATCTTGAAAAGGTAACTTTTCTACTTCATTTCTATATGGACAGATTTATATGGGGGCAGCTTAGCTATTTCATTTGTGATTTTCATTTCTATTTAGAGATTAAAAATAACACAGAGTTTTTGTACCTAAATTGTATTTGCCTGATTTTTCATTTTTGAAGAAAGGTTAAGAGTGAACAAGTAAATGAAAGACTTTCAAATCGACCATGTTTCAAATAATTATACCATATGAAAACTACCAGGGCTAAGGGGATTGAAAGAGTAGTTTTCTCATGAAATGTCTTTATTAGAAAATCCATTTTAAAGGTAAAATAGTTTTCATTTTTCAAATATTTCTGTTAAAATCAAACTTCTCTCACTCCCTCAACCCCTTTCTCATGCCCACTAAGCCAGGAAGGAACAGCAAAGTTTACTTATATGGTGTCAGAATAAATAGTTAAGAGAAAAGTATTAGTGGAAACGATAATTTTGGATAATGACTATTTCTATCATTGCTGCTTCGACAGTACATTACTTTCACTTCTATGCTCTGGGGCTTTGAACACCTGTAGAAGATCCTGATAACTGAATCATCATGGCAAACTAAAAATCCCTTTGCTATTTCTTGCTTAAAGCAATCTGATTGATAACACTATCGTGTGAGTGAAATTTGCTAAGAGAGTAGAACTTCAATATTTTCTTTGAAATGAAAACATAAATCTGCAAGGCATGGATGAGCTACTTAAAGAGATGGGGGGGATACTTTCATGATATTTACATCTATCAAATCACCACGACATGCACTTTAAATACTTTCCAATTTTGTTGGTCAGTTATATTTCAATAAAGCCAAAATTTAATAAAAAGTGAATTGGGGGGTGCCTGGGTGGCTCGGCTGGGTAAGCATCTGCCTTCAGCTCAGGTCGTGATCCTGGAGTCCCAAGATAGAGCCCCGCATCGGGCTCCCTGCTCAGCGGGGAGACTGCTTCTTCCTCTACCCTTCACCCTGCTCATGTGCTCTCTCTCTCACTCTCTCTCTCTCTCAAATAAATAAATAAAATCTTTAAAAAAAAAGCGATTTGGGCCACGGTCTGCATACAGGAGTAGGAGTTACAGCTTGATTCAAGGAAGAATTCAATCCTGACTGGTGGATGGGTGGGGTCGTCCTGCCATCAAAGCGTCTGGGAAGGAACTCAGCGTGTACCAACTGCTGTGGCACAGACATATGTGAGTGCTTCTAATGAGCATGTGGCATGACCAACTGAGTCGTCTATTTGTAGGAGCCACTAGAAACTTCTTAAAAGAGACTTTATTTAAAGATGCTTGTCTCGGTGCTTTTTCCAGATTCAGGACCTAAGGCAGGGATTCAAATTCAAGGAGCTTACTTGGGAGGCACAGATAATGCTGGTAGAAGAACGGGGTCATGAGACAGGGTGCAGAAGGTAGCCGATATCTTAAGCCAAGTATAACAGGGAGCACTTGAAGCAGAATTCCTCTGGCAAGTAGTACACAGCACATCCCCAGAGCTGCTCGAGCAGTGTGAGAGCTTGGAAGTGTATACACCCCTCTGGAGAATCAAGGGTTGAAGGCTGCTCCCAGGAGGTGTTCATTCCTCAGCACTGGGCAGCTGCTTGGGCACAGGGATATGGATTTGGGTAGCTGAAGTCTACGGCAACACCCATCAAGTTCCAGGGACACCGAGAAATGGGCCACCAGTATCTGCTACAGGCTGAGTCTAGTCCTATGCCCTCCGAAAGAAGGGAAATATTCTGCCTTTTGCTTGAATCCACTTCTCCACTCACCAGGACACTTAGGTAAATGCTGAAATGAAAGAACGCTCTAAGAAAAAGCTGATAAAGCTATTTCATTAAACTCAAAACCTATGGACCAGGAATAATGCTGCTGCAGAACCGAACTCACCAGAGGGGAAGGAGCCCCGCACTCTTCTCCACCCAGAAGATCGCGTTCCTGGCAAAGCTTTGGGGTAGCCTGCGAGTGAACTTGCTCTTGAGCCCAGTACTCTCTTGGGTTTTCCTGAACACCCTGGAAAAGTGGGTCAGGGCTAGAAAATCCATTATTATTGTCAAGGCAACCACATTTCCAGAGACTAGGGGGGCCTGGAAAGATGACGTAGGTCATGAAATTCACAGCAGCCTCACTCCTCACCTAGATCTCTCCCGCATTCATTGTGCTCTGTTTATCAACTTTCATCTCCTGTGGATTGGATCAGAAATAATTAGACAAGAAGCAACTCTCAAGTTGTACTATAAGATCTGTGATCAGAAACCATCCAAGAGTAAAGAAACCGTCTGTCTGAACACGTACGGACTCATCGAGTTGCCTTTTCAAAACACAAAGTCCTGGGTTTAACCATGCTCCATTTTTTTTGTTTCTTTGGAGTTTTTGGCTTCACGGGGCTCAACTGGAGAGAACCAGGCAGGTCTCAGTCTTGTTGTCTGTTTGTCTGCAACAGTCTATCGGGTTGTACTTAATGTACTAATAAATAGGCCATCTCCCTGTGTACTTACTCCCACCTCGGAGAAGTTCTTTTTCAACTGGTCCTTTCTCCTTTATTCCCACATTTTCCATTATCAGAGGCTTTCAATCAGATCGCAGCTTTTCTACCGCAATGTCCCTCACGACAGACTCTGCCACTCAAGGCCCTTGATGATGCGCATGTCCTTGGCATTTACTGTCTAGCTTCCATAGATTCTGAGAGTCATCTTTTCTAGCGGGGCCACTGTGGAGAACACCCCAGGTGACTAGCGTTCTGAAGATCAGTGCCTGCTACTCACAGCTGGGTGAAGAGAACCCAAACTTCCAGGAGCTCAGACTCCACTGCTGTCTTTAGGGTGGGGGTAGACTGCAAAAGGAAAAAACCCTGCTTGTTTATCCATGATGACGCCATTGTGGAAATTAGATTCATGTTATTCTTCAGCCTTGCAGGCTCCATGTCACTGGATTTTCACCGAGGCAAGTTTTCATCTTTCCCTTTTACAGATTAGGCAATGAGGCCAAGAGAGGTGAGACAGGGACCCCAGTGTGCCCATCTAGGAAGTGGCAGAGCTCAGCTGAGAAACAGAGACTGAGACCAGAGTACACGTTCTCTGCACTGCTGCACCCCATCTCTCCCAGACCAAGAGCTAGCCATCGCTTAAAAAAGTTTAGTTTTTCCCCCTTGAAACAAGTGTATACAGTGTACTGTGAAGCATTTTACTGTTTCTGAGTTGGATATATTATGAACTTAAGAAAATAATGCAAAAACTATTCAGAACTAATTTTAGGGAGAAATATGTAAAAAAATGACCTGTATAAGAGATAAAGGAAAGAAACAAGGTGATACAAAACCCAAATAAATATTTTTACCTGAGTAGGAAACAGATCAATAAGGAGCCACAACCATGAGTTTTTGGATCTGAGACATTGCTGGTCAATTGCAGTCGAAAGTCAGATCATTTGTTGACAATACCCTTCAGCCCACAAGAAAGATTACATTGACAATGACTGCTTTTGGGACACAGAGTAAAATTAACTTCTAGGTTATCCCCGTCAAGGACCATTAAGTCCTGAACTATGAGGGACACTGTGAACAAGTCATATTTTAACCTCCCATGAGCATGCGGCCGGCAGGTTTCGCCCCCTCTCCTTCCTTCAACAAATCTGACCTTCACTGAAATTTATGTGAAAATGAAAAGGGAAAGGAAAGCTGTGGCCCTGCCAAATTCTGACGATGTTACTCATTTTAATTACTGGTATTTGGAAATTAAATGGCCTAGGGCTTGTTCGGCAATTTGTTTCTGGAAAAAAATGATTTAAGCAAGCCACAGAGTCCCAGCATCTTTTTACAGCAGGTGTTGAACAAGGCGTTCATTTTTCTTTTTACAGAGTGTCCTTGTAAGCATAATAACAATTAGGAAGCAAGGCCTTCACATGGAAACCTCAGGCTCGTTCTGACATTCTTCCTCCGGCTACTTCATTGCCTATAGTTCCCTCCGCCAGCTTTGCAAATGCCCACACTTGAAAATTCCCTTTAAATAACATTCCACTTTGAAGACTTTTTTTTTTTCTTTCTTGTAGAAGTAAAGATTTTAAAGGATAATATGAAGAGGACTTTCAAGTTAATTCAACTGCTTTTCTTGTCTTCCAGTTCTATTCTTCAGCTTTGGCTTTAGTTACGATGCCATTAATAGAATAAATTAAGGCAGTTTAAAAGAAAAGGAGGTGCTATAAATGAAGTTGGATTTGAATATAAGTTTCCAGCTATTGAAGTTGGCCATCAGCTCATAGTTTCATGAGCTGGCCTAGACTTAAAAAACTGGTTTTTTGGGGCACCTGGGTAGCACAGTCGTTAAGTGTCTGCCTTCGGCTCAGGGCGTGATCCCGGTGTTATGGGATCGAGCCCCACATCAGGCTCTTCCTCTATGAGCCTGCTTCTTCCTCTCCCACTCCCCCTGCTTGTGTTCCTTCTCTTGCTGGCTGTCTCTTTCAAATAAATAAATAAAATATAAAAAAAAAACCTGTTTTTTTTAACAACTTGGAAAGTTGTATGTGAAACCACCCCCCAAACACAAATTGGTTTTAAGGTCCTTTTTTTTTAACCTTTCAATCAATTTTTCTCATTCACTCTAAAAAGGTGCTCAATCAAACTCAAAATACTGGGTTTGTCGCTGTCCTGTTTGCTTTAAGATCCACTAATAAACAACTGTGTATTTCTGAAATTAAACATGAACATGAGCTAAAACAGAATCTCATCTTTTAATACCAGCATATATTTGCTCACAGAAATTCCCCAGGTAACATGAAAATAGTTTACTTTTGTGCACACAGTGTATATGGCACAGTGGAACTATTAGATATTATACTCTAACTCACGTTATGTAGTCTAATATAAAATTATGATGACTGGTGGTAGCTGATGAGAATCAGTGAGGAAAAAGTATTAAAATAATACTGTATCCAATCAGATGATAAGAAACTAGCTGAACTGACTAAAATGGAAAAGAAACTCAACATAAAACTCTAAGAGGGGGCTCCTATGTTCTGGCATTGACTTTTCTGACCACAAACTGAAATTACGGTGCCATGCCTTAGATCCTGTAGTTTTATCTCTGCAACTCTATAAAGGAGAAACAATAATTAAAATCAAAACCAGAATAATATTACTTTGTGTTAAGTTCAGGGTTACCTTTTGCCAGTTCAGTTATCATCTCTGTAGGTTTTCTTTTTAAGACACGTAACACATTTAAAAGCCGCTGATGTATTGGAGAATCTGACATGTAAAATGATTTGATTTGAAATGGTTAATCAACATCAGACTTGTGACTTTGACCTGAAAGTTATAAGAGAATCTTAAAGTTGATAACAGTATTTAAATGTGTAAGTGGTCCTGATTTACTTTATTAATGTTTCTGCTCTATTATATTCACAAGAGTTGCTTCAGTGAAGAAGATCATGTCGTGCTGGGAGCCTTGTGAAGAATTGTAAGAATCAGATACATTCAATTGGTAGATGTAAATTGAAATTCTTAAGGGAATTTAAGTAAATTTGAGGTTAATTGTTTAGGAGAATTTAACCTGCTAAATGTGAGCTAATGAACAGCAATCAAAGAGTAAGTGTAAGTGATTATTTATAATTTTAGAAATGTAAGCAGTATGAGATCAGTAATTGAACTTAAATACTTGGGAAAATCTGGGTTTTAAATTTTTTAACTTTATCAAAATATTTTTAAAATATGTAGCAAAAATTTTCTTCTGGGAACAAAAAAATAACACCCTTAGATATTTAAAAAACTCAAGTAAGATTGCTTGTTTGATGAGCACTGATTTTATATGCATAACTGTACTGCAAGTTTTATTAAGGACACGGGCTATAATGTAAACTTTTTCAGCAGTCTCTCCTATTACTCTCAGTACCTACCACGTAGGTACATAAGGGCTGTTTTGTGTATATGTTGAGACTTGAAATTGGTCAAATAATCAAATGACAATTGTCACTTTTTGTAGTGTATGATAGAGAAAATCAGTTCAGTTGAAGAGCTGTATTTACTGAAAAGCAGATGTGAGGTGAAATTAAGATCACTGAAACCTTCCATGTAGGAGTCTCATAAAAAAAGACATACATGGGATGGTGAAAAACTCTGAAGTTGATTCTTCCTCCTCACCATTCTGAGATTGAGTAATAAGAAACAGATAAAATTGAGAGAGAAGAGGGGATGCAAGATGGAAGAGAGAAACAAATATTATTGCCTTTGACAGAAAGTTGGAGTCAATATTCTCCAAAGTTCTTTCTAAGTCAGACATATCTTAATGCCAAGGAGGAAGGTGGGACAGCAGCATTTTAAAGTAGAGACACTGAAAAGTTAAGCAATGGTCGAAGGTCACCAGTTAGTAGGGCACAGCCCTGGGACTCAATGCTGGGTAGCCTACCCTTAGCCATCTCAAGATGGCATTGATAAAGAATTTACTTTGGAACAAATGGCAGGCAGCAGTAAGCTCTCTGAAGAGAAGTGAAGCTGGTGAAAGGCTATAGAGAATCACAGAATGGGGAAGAGGGAAAAAACATGTGTAGATATGTTGGTCTTGGAAGCCCTCTCTGAGATGACTCAAGATCTGAAAGAAGTAAAGGAGAGGGCCATGTGGAGATCAGGAAGGACACGTCCTGGCAGATGGAGCTGCCAGGGCAGGGTCCCTTGAGGGAGCAGGTGGACTGTCAGGCACTACAAGGCAGCCAGGGCAGAGAAGGGAAAGTGAAGAGCTAAGGAGGAGGAAACAGTCTCAGAGCTGGCTAGGGACCAAGTCACACTGAACCTATAGTACGTAATACAGATCTTACGTCAAAAGAGTGATGGCATTTGTAGCTATTAGTTCGTGACTGTGTATTTTAAGGAAAGGGTAGGACATTTATTAGCCAGTCTTTAAATATCTGGAGAAGAATCCAACAGGAAACTTCCTGGGGTCAATGCCATGTGAAGCCAGGGTGGTGTGTATTAGGAGCTGAGGCAGCAGAGCCGGGGCCCTTTGGGGAATTTGAACAAATTATATTTACTGAGAAAATTAAAGTCAGTGATAGAAAACTGTCAATTTATAAATACAATTGATGATTGCTTTGTGGAGTAAAGTGCATTTTATCATAAATAACTGAAAGTGACAAAGCGATTAGGAAGAATTACGCAAAGGTTGGTTTCAACAAAAGTTACTCATCTGTAAGTAATAAAGTACTATTAAAATTGCTTTCTTCACTACTGTTAACCAAAATTATCTTCAAAAATTTCATTTGCCTGCTATTTGTTATTATTCTTTCTCTGGGTTTCTAGGCTCCGCTCTCTGACAAAAGTCTAGATTTCTGTCTCTCCAACCTTAACATGTAGAATTCTTTCCAGTGGTTCTCAATAGTGAGATATTTCTCTTCCTAATGGCCATTTGTCACCATGACTATGGGTAGGGTCATTACAGGGCAAGAGCCCGACTGCTAAATGTCCTGCCCTCTGAGGGACAGTCCCCCTCAATGAATTGTTCTTCCCCCAATGACAATATTACCCTGGTTGAAAGCAATGCACATATTTGGGATTCTTTTTAATTTACTAAGGAATATGGATTTTTCTCACCTAATGAATTCCTAGAGATGAGGATTTTCTGCCCAACATTTTAATAATTTTAATAATTTCCCCACAGTCCATTTTAAGTGGCCTCACATCAGTAGCTTCTTTTAGTTCTCTATCTTATCGGTAAGAAAACAGAGTGGTTTTTCTAGACCAGATTATAGGGATAATATTATTGGAACTATTTGACCTCATTGAACAGCCATTTTTTTAAAAGATTTTATTTATTTATTTGACAGAGATAGAGACAGCCAGCGAGAGAGGGAACACAAGCAGGGGGAGTGGGAGAGGAAGAAGCAGGCTCATAGCAGAGGAGCCTGATGTGGGGCTCGATCCCATAACGCCGGAATCACGCCCTGAGCCGAAGGCAGACGCTTAACCGCTGTGCCACCCAGGCGCCCCTGAACAGCCATTTTTATGTCTGCATATATTATACAGCTCCATACAGAAAGGGAAATCCATTCTACATTAAAAGGTCAAGTAAATATTAACAATGTGGTTTCATTACAGGCAATAGGTTTTCATCAAAAATGAAGGATTCAGGCACATGGGTGAATACATATGTGTGGCCATTTGTTTTCTAATGGCTGGAGTTCTGTGCTTTCTGCCTGACTGATTAGTAGTCAGAACAGATTGGCAGGTAAGAAATGGATGATTAGACAAATTCTATATAGGAATTAATATTCAACATCCTCCAGCAACCATTAACATAATTAGTCAACATGGCTCCCCCAGGTTTTACAACTTATAGGGCCATAATGGGTGCCATTTTCACTTATTAACATGCAGAAGAATAGCTTATGGGCATATTTTCTTGACCTTGATTCTTTTTTTCTTTCCCAAGTTGCCAATGGCAGACAACGTAATTTATAGAGAGACATTTCATGCCAAGGAAAGTAGCAAGCTATGTTCCCATTTGGTATATGAGATTTGTTTGGGGTTTTAGATTTTAGGAAGCACTTTCACCCACATTGCCTTCATTGCTTCTCACTACAGCCCTGTAAGCTAGGCAGGGCAAATATCATTGCTACTAGACAGTGTTTTGAGGAGGTGATATATAACTAATACACTATCAGGTTAAGCGATTTTGCAGAGGTCACCTGGCTGGTAAGGGTGAGCTCAAAAGAAAGTGTTTTGATTCCAAATTTATTCCCTCTGTACTTTTTAATTCCATTATTGAAAGAAAGAAAACTGGGCGAGGAGGCCCTGACCCTGTATTTGGATACAATGTGGATGAGATTTTATGCACCCAAGTCTAGAGATTACTGGTAGTTCCCCAAGTGTGTGAAAAATATTTAAGTAGACTTTCTCACTTTTTTGGACCTTTTAATACCTTTATATCTATCTTAAATAAAAATCAAAGCCCATTTGGACCTATTACAGAAAATACAAAGGACCCTTTTAAGTTCTGTGATCTGAAGAGATTTAAAAAATTAAAAGCCATACAAAGAATTAATTATTTCAGAGGGCGGTGACAAATTAAACTAAAAGGCTGGTAATAGTCCACAGAAGGTTTCTTTGGATGAAAAAGGAAGGTCTGCAGGAAAGATGGCCTTATAGTCAGCCCGGCTCAGCCAATTCATTAAACACCACAGAAACAAAGAACTTATGTTATCTTTTCCCAATTGATAGTGACTGTCTTTTTTTCCTTTTTTCCTATTTTTCAGCTGGACTTGGCAGCCTAGAAATCCTAGTAAACCTACCATTTATAAATATATGGTTTGACTAAAGTTATTAGTTACAGACACTCCATTTCAGAAAACCAAGCTTGATTTCTTTAGTTAAGGGTATTATATAAATGTGTCCCTTGAAAATGAGTATTAGTTTTTTAAGTGTGGGACTCAATTTATAAAAAGAAAATAAAACTTAAGTTTTAAAGAAATATATAAAAAAAGTATACCTTCATATCTGAGAAATGAAGACACAGCAAAAAGACAAGGACAGGTTTAATTTTAAGAATGAGCAACTTACAATGATGTTTAATTTTTCTGAACATTAAAACATGGGTTTTATTAGCAATAAAATCTCAGAAGAGGGCATTACCCGGGAAATTATTGACCATGTGAAGTTAATGGACCTCTCCCTTGCCTTGGGCTATGAAACCTTTTAGCTAGTCGTCCATCAATCTTGGAAAATGCCTATACCAGGATCATTAATGCGCAAGAAAGTTGAGAAAAGGGTGATGTAGGAAGAAAAAAGATACAAAAAGGATACAAACTTTGCATCTAAGGAATCATCAGTAGGAACATTTATAGAAATGGGCTACCAAGCTAGTATGGGGGAATTCTTTGTCCCACTCTCTCCATACACACACACATACACACACATGTATGTATATATGTATATGTATAACTTTCTTCTTTTATACCTTTGATATACATATATGTCACTTAGGTACTTACTTACCAAGCTAGTATGGTGATATTCTCTCTCTCTCTACACACACACACACACACACATACACACACGTACATGTATATATATACATATATATGACTTTCTTCTTTGATATCTTTGAGACCTATACCAATTAAGAGGCAAAGAACAATAACTTCTGAATGTCACTTTCACAAAATTCAAATGAAATCATTTAGACTCAGTTAGTCCTACAAAATGTTTTGACACTTGGCTGGGCAGGGAGAAGGGAGGGAGGGAGGGGTTTAAGGCAGAAGTGAAAGACCTGGGAGAGAAATACAGTGCTCCATAAAGAAAGAAGCAGCAAGCTGGGGCGAATGCGCTAGCCAGAACTGGATTAGAGTGGTCTTGCCACCTGTATGGTGTTTAGACAGTATGACGTGACATTAGCAACTAAAGAGGTTACATTTTCCTGGGTCTAAATGATCTGTGTATGTTTTTCATAAAAGATTAAGTATTTCACTTCACAGACCATTTTAGAAGCATAAAAATGCAGGACACATGAGTATTTTCAAATTATTCATTCAGGACAGCCTGAAAACTCCAAATGGTGTTCAGAATACTTCCTAAAGTAATTTGTTACTTCCCATGTTTTACATTTACTATTTTATGTTGACTGGAAAAAACCAAACCTAATAAGAATTACTGTTATTACATAACAAAACTAAAATGCAGAATGACTGATAGCTAAAGTTCAATTACAGTCTTTGAACAAATCCTTTCTATTCTCATTGAGAGAGGGCCAAAAAAGGAAAGGCTCATTTAAAGCAAAATAACAGTTAAACAGCCAGCATTTATTATCATTTACAATGGGCTTATGACTATGCCAAGAAATACCAAAGGCATATAAAACATGGTCTTGCCCTCGAGCAGCTCACAGTATGTTTTGGTAGGGATGATTAATGTTCACAAAATAATGATGACAGCATGCTAATACTGGGAATTTTTAGAAAGTGAAAGGAGGGGAGCCTGGGTGGTTCAATCAATTGAGTGGCTGGCTCTTGATGTCGGCTCAGGTCATGATCTCAGGGTTCCGGGATTAAGCCCCACATTGGGCTCTGCACTGAGCCCAGGAGTCTGCTTGTCCCTCTCCCTCTGCTCCTCCCCCTGCACGCCCTCTCTCTTTCTCTAAAAGGGGTAAGTAAAATCTTAAAAAAAAAAAAAAGTGAAAGGAGAGGGAAGTCAATGAAGACAGAGGAGCTGGGGCTTGAGTTGCCCTGGAAGATGGGTAGAATTTGAATCTCTAAAGGGAAGAGAATGGGCACTCCAATAAAGGACCAGGACAAACAAAAGTACAAGTATGCTGTATTTGTAGAGATCATGTGGACACCAGAATGACCACTGCTAATGGTATGTGTAGTAAAACAAGGAGGAATAATGTTAGAAAGGTAAATTGAGGCAATAGGACTCAGCTGAAGTCACACCCAGACTCTGCCAAATACAGGCTGGTTGTGATTATTTTCAAGTCATCGCCCACTCCGGGCCTCAGTTTCCCTGTCTGGAAAATGACATGTTTGCCAGGGATTATATATAAACATGTGAGCATGTTAGCATAATTATGATGATTACAGAAAACTGGCATTAGAGCAGAAGAACTGAGACTCTAGGGGATAAGACACGTTGAACAAGAAAGTAGCATAATTACAATAGCCTCTAAGAAAAACTACTCCTTTTTTATTTTATTTTTTTAATGACTCTATTAATGACAGTCAAGGCAAACTGACTGGCTGAAGACCAGACTCAAGAAAGCTAGCCATGCAATTACTGTAGAACTCTCAGGCTGACATAGCGAATTATAGATTATGGCAAAAGCAAAGGAATGGCGAAGAAGGGTTGGACTCTAAGTTCTAGAATATTTGCCATCATTTTGGATTTCTTCATAATGGATGTTTTAATACCACAAGATACCTTCCTTGTGCAAAGAGTGTATGCCTGAAACATAATATTGTATGTTCGTTATACTTCAGTAAAAATAAAGACTACACTTAAAAAGAGATGAATAGGTACCCTCTCTGGTGCTATAAACTGATGATACTATTTTATTCTTAAATTGTCAATAATAATTCAAATTAAATAAGTGTATTTCATTGGGTCTGTATATATGATATAGGCACTAACTTGCACAGAACACAGGGAAGATAATACTTTCCAATCTCAGAGTACACACGCACCCTCCCCCACCACACCCAGTATATAATAGTATTGACAGTTCCAAAGCCTATTGGTAAATATGAAATGCAGAATTCTCACTCAGACGGGAAACAACTAATACTGTGCTATAATACATATTAGTATTAGCCGTGGATAATTTTCCTTTGTTTTTGTGGAACCAACAGCTGAAATAATTTTACTAATTATCAATGGTCAACCAGTAAATCAATTACTGCCCAATGAAATAACAGAATGTGGCGATCATCTGCCTTCTTGGATATACACAATTGTGAAGAATGCTGAAAGCAACATCCAATTTTATACTGAATAATGAAATCCCTTTAGATGTATAAAAACAACTAGCTACACCGGAGAATATTTATGTTATAATTCCCCTTTAGCACTCCCAATTTAGGTCACTAGTAGTAAAGTGCAATGGATAATTATGGTACATTTTGGGATTCTGAGTCTTAGAAAAACATTAGACTTGGAAACCTAAGACTTATGTTCAAGTCCTTGCTCCACCATTTATTGACTCTGTGACTGCTCTCTGCATTTGAGAGTTTTGTGTTTGCCACAAAGCAAGTATTATTATGTTTAATAGCTCTAGGTCTACTTCATGAAGACTATTCATACACATGAAATATCCTCATTTTCCTTATTCTAAGCTTATAGGTATTTCCTGCCAAAGCAGATTCCATAGATGAATGGGGTAGGAATAACCTCAAGGAGGAATAGAGTTGTCTTTTAAGAAATTTGCTTTGGTGACTATCACCAGTGACCCACAGCCCTTTTTAGATAAAGCATCTCAGAATAGACATTTTTCCAAAGAAGACATACAAATGGCCAAAAAATAAATGAAAAGGTTCTTAACATCACTAGTTGTCAGGGAAATGAAAATCAAAACCACAAAGAGATATGACGTCACCCGTGTTAGGATGACCACCACCAAAAAGACAAGAAATAACAAGTGCTGGTGAGGGGGGGAGAGAAAAGGGAACCTTGTGCACTGTTGGTGGGAATGCAAACTGGTGCAACCACTATGGAAAACAGTATTGAGTTTCCTCAAAAAATTAAAAATGGAAATACCATATGATACAGCAGTTTCACCTCTGGGTCTATGACCAAAGGAAATAAAATCAGTATCTCAAAGAGGTAGCTGCATTTCCATGCTCAGTGCAGCATTATCCACAATAGCCAAGATATGAAAACAACCTAAGTGAATGGATAAAGTAAAAATGTGGTGTGTATATACAATGGAATATTTTTCAGCCATGAGAAAGAAGGAAATTCTGCCATTTGTGACAACATGGATAGACCTGCAGGACATTATGTTAAGCGATGTAGGAAAAATACTGTATGATCTCACTCATATGTGGAATCTAAAAAAAAAAAAAAAATCAAACTCAACAGAAGCAGAGTGTGGAATGGTGGTTGCCAGGGGCTGGCAGCAGAGTGGAAGAAACGGGGAGCTGTTGCTCAATGGGTACAAACTTTTAGTTGTAAGATGTGTAAGTTCTGAGAATGTAATGTATGGCATGATGACCATAGTTAATACTATCTTGTATACCTGAAATGTCCTGAGAGTAGGTCTCAAGTGTTCTCACCATGCACAAAAGTGGTTAAGTATGATTGTAAAGAGCTTGGGAGGATGGTGGAGCAGGAGGACACTGAGCTCACCCCATCCCAATTTATAACCAGATATCATCCACACCCAAGTCAGTAACCAGGAGAGCAATCAGAAGACTGGCAGAACAAACTCCACAACTAAATATAGAGAAGAAGCTGCATCTGGAAGGTTGGGAAGGTCAGAAAGGTGGAGGGAGGTTGCCTCCAGGAGTGAGGGAGTTGTATGCACAGAGAGGGCAGAGAAATAGGCCCTCACTCTAGGGAATTCACACCGGGAAGACTAATCCCCAGAACATTTGGCTTTAAAAACCAGAGGGGATGAATTCCATGAGTTTGTAAAATCAGCGGGACTTGGAACCTGGAGCTTTAAAAGTCAGCTCACTCAGCGCTGGGCCAGCCAGTAAGGCAAGGGATAGCTGGGTCGACACTCTTAAAGACACAGCAGCCTGAATGGAGAGGCAACATACAAATGGCAGTTTACACAAGACGTGGGACAAACAGGAGACAGATCTGTTCATACTGATTTCAGAACGTGTTGGGGACTTCTTTGAAAACGAGGGAGCTGGCAGGCAACATTTTCCTCTCCCACCTCCAGCATAAACACAGAGCCACCTGTGGGAGGGGCTGCAAAGACACTTGCTACCTAACCCTCTAGCAGTGTGCCATGCCACGAGTTCTCCTGAGGACCCATCTGCTCCAAAACTGCTGGCCTTGGCCCTGGGCTCAGAGCAAACTTTCTTAAAGCCCCATGCATGCTCCACTCAGCCACCACGAGCCCTGAGCCCCCACCCCTATGCTGTGCCCGGCCACCAGGGGCACAGCTGCCTCCATGTGCTGTGCACAGCTGTGCATCCCCGGACGCCATCACGTGCTGATTCCCTCCGCACCCAGCCATCACCTGTGCTGTGCCCAGCCATGTGCCCCAGCTGCTCTGGGGCACAGCCCCAGCCACCACCATACTTTGTGGGATCTGACACAGGACTACTGGCACAGTGCACATTTGGTAACACCCCTGACCCACTCCCAAGTTCCCTGGCAGGCATGCCCTCTCAGAGCTGACCTGCCTGGGTCCCGCTAACACTACAGAGAGCAAGGATGGCCCACAACAGGCAGAGAGTCAAGTAGACACGACTCTAATGAAAGGAAAAGTGACTCAGATACAACAGTAGAGCATAAGCAGCACAGACAGGAGACTCTCCTGAGGTGCCAGTTTCCAGTGAACGGGGGACACTGCACTGCAGGGCACTCTAGGAGCTCTTCATAAACTCACTACTTTCAAGAGCAGAAGACACAGCTGACTCTCTTAACACAGAAGCAGACGTAGAGAGGCAGACAAAATGAGGAGACAGAGAAATTTACTCCAAATGAAAGACCAGGACAAGGTTATGGCCAGAAAACTAAGCAAAACAGATATAAGTAACATGACTGATAAAGAATTTAAAGCAATAATCATAAGGATACACATTACCTTGAGAAAAGAGTGGAACCTTTAACAAAGAGGTAAGGAACAACATAGCAGAGATAACGGGCACAATAAGTGAAATGAGCAACACACTTGATGGAATGAACAGCAGGATGGAAGAAGCAGAGGAAGGAATTAATGACCTCGAAGACAGAGTAATGGAAAGCAATGAAGCTGAACAGAAGAGAGAAAAAAGAATTATGGAAAACAAGAATAGACTTAGGGAACTCAGTGACTACATTAAACATAGTAACATTCATATTATAGGAGTCCCAGAAGAAGATTAGAAAGAAAAGGGGGCAGAAAATTTATTCGAAGAAATAATAACTGAAAACTTCCCTAATCTGGGAAAGGAAACAGACAACCCAATTCAGGAGGCACTGAGAACTCCCGTCAAAATCAACAAAAGCAGACCCACACCAAGATATTATAATTAAATTTGTAAAATATAGTGATGAATAAAAAATCTTAAAAGCATCAAGACAAAAGAAGTAATTAACTTACAAGGGAAGATCCATAAGGCTACCAAAAGATTTTTCAACAGAAACTTGGCAAGCCAGAAGAGAGTGGCATGATATATTCAATGTGCTGAATGGGAAAAATCTGCAGTCAAGAATACTCTATCCAGCAAGGCTATCATTCAGAATAGAAGGAGAGATACTTTCCCAGACATACAAAAACTAAAGGAATTTGTGACCACTAAGCCAGCAGGAAATATTAAAGGGGACTCTGAGGGGAACGGAGAGACCAAAAGTGACAGTATAAAGATAGGAAACACAAAAGTAGTAAAATGAGTACTTCTGTGAAAAACCAGTAAAGAATGTAAAATATAATAACATATACCTAAAATGTGGGGAGGAGAGCAGGGAAGAATGGGTTCAAACTTAAATGAACATCAACTTAATATAGACAGCTATATGCAGAAAAGGTTATATACAAACTGAATGGCAACCATATATGAAAAACCACTAATAAATATGCAGAGAATAAAGAGAAAGAAATCTAGCAAACCATGAAATAGTGAGAGAGAAGAAAGGATCAGAGAAAGACTTCAGAAACAACAATAAGACGAGTAATAAAATGGCAACAAGTACATATCTATCAATAACTACTTTGAATGTAAATGGCCTAAATGCCTCAATCAAAAGACGCAGGGTGAGAGAATGGATTAAAAAAACCAAACAAGATCCATCTATATACTGTCTCCAAGAGACTCACTTTAGACCTAAAGACATCTGCAGATTCAAAGTGAGGGTATGGAGAAACATATATCATTCGAGTGAATGTCAAAAGAGAGCTGGAGTAGCAATACTTAATATCAGACAAAATAGACCTGAAAACAAAGACTGTAACAAGAGACAAAGACACTATATCATACTAAAGAGAACAATCCAACAGTAAGATATAACAATTTTAAATATTTATGCATTCGACATGGGGGCACTCAAATACAGAAAACAATTAATGACAAGCATAAAGGAACTAATCAATAATAATACAATAGTAATAGGGGACTTTAACACCTGACTTACATCAATGGACAGATCATCTAAACAGATAATCAACACGAAACAATGGCTTTGAATGACACACTGGACCAGATGGACTTAACAGATATACTCAGAACATTCCATCCTAGAACAGCAGAATACACATTCTTTTCAAGTGCACAAAAAACATTCTTCAGAACAGATCATGTATCAGCCCACAAAAACAGCCTCAACAAATTCAAGATCAAAGTCATACCATGTAACTTTTCTTTTTTTATTATTATTATGTTATGTTAGTCACCATACGGTATTTTTTCTGACCACAACATTATGAAACCTGAAGTCAACCACAAGAAAAAATCTAGAAAGATCACAAACACATGGAGGTTAAATAACATGCTACCAAACAACAAATGGGTCAACCAGGAAATCAAAGAAGAAACTTAAGTACATAGAAACAAATGAAAATGAATACACAACAGTCCCAAACCTCCGGGATGCAGCAAAAGCAGTTCTAAGAGTGAAGTTTATAGCAATACAGGCCTACCTCAAGAAGCAAGAAAATCTCATATTAGCAACCTAACTTTGCTAAAAAGAACAACAAACAACACCTAAAACCACCAGAAGGAAGGAAATAATAAAGATGAGAACACAAATAAATGATACAGAAATTTTAAAAAACAGTAGAATAGATTAATGAAACCAAGAGCAGTTTTTCTTTTTTCTTCTTTTTAAATATTTATTTATTCATGGGGCACCAGGGTGGCTCAGTCGGTTAAGTGTATTCCTTTGGCACAGGTCATGATCCCAGAGTCCTGGGATCAAGCCCCACATGGGGCTCCCTGCTCAGCGGGGAGCCTGCTTCTTCCTCTCCCTCTGCCACTCCCCCTACTTGTGCTCTCTGTCAAATAAATACATAAAATCTTTTTAAAAGTTAGGAGGGAAAAGATTTATTTATTTATTTATTTATTTATTTATTTATTTATTTGAGAGAGAGAGACACAGAGAGCATGAGTGCAAGTCAGGGGGCGGAGGGAGAGAGAGAAGCCTCAAGAAGACTCCCCACTGAGTGCAGAGCCCAACACAGGGCTCGATCCCAGGCCGTGAGATCATGACCTGAGCAGTAATCAACAGTTGGATGCTCAACCGAAAGAGCCACCCAAGCACCCCAGGAGCTGGTTCTTTGAAAAAAATGAAATTCATAAACTTTAAGCCAGACTCTTCAAGAAAAAAAGAGAAAGGACTCAAATAAATGAATTAACTACAGAAATACAAATAATTATGAGAGAATATTATGAAAAACTATGTGCCAGCAAATTGGACAACCTAGAAGAAATAGATAAATTTTTAGTAACATTAATTACCAAAACTGAAACAGGAATAGAAAATTTGAACAAGCTGATAACCAGCAAAGAAATTGAATCCTTAATTAAAAATAAAGCAAAACTCCCAACAAACAGAAGTCCAGGGCCAGATGGCTTCACAGGCAAATTATACCAAACATTTAAAGAAGAGTTAATACCTATTGTCCTCAAACTATTCCAAAAAATAGGAGAGAAAGGAAAACTTCCAGATTCATTCTATGAGGCCAACATTACCCTGATGCCAAAACCAGATAAAGACACCACAAAAAAAGAGAACTGTAGGCTAAAATCCCTGAAGAACATGGATACAAAAATCCTCAAGAAAATACTAGCAAACCAAATTCAAGAATACATTAAAAAAACCATTCACCACAATCAACTGGGACTTGCTCCTAGGATGCAATTGTGTTGCAATATTCACAAATCTATCAGCGTGGTACATCACACCCATAAGAGAAAGAATAAGAACCATACGATCGTTTCAGTAGACAAAGAAAAAGCATTTGACAAAGTACAACATCCATTCATGATAAAACAGCTCAACAAGGCAGGTTTAGAAGGAACATACTTCAGCATGATAAAGGGAAGGGCACAGAGTATATCAAACTCATAAGTTATTTAAAATAAAGTCTGGTGATGGGTAGTAAGGAGGGCACGTATTGCATGGTGCACTGGGTGTTATATGCAACTAATGAATCATGGAACTTTACATCAAAAACCAGGGATGTACTGTGTGGTGACTAACATAATATAGTAAAAAAATATTATTAAATAAAAAAAATAAAATAAAAAATGAATAAATAAAGTCTTCTTTTATTAACAGGAATTCCTAACCTGCTTTTTCCTTTAGTCTTTTAAACATTTCCTTTTATTTTATTTAGCTGCAATTCTCATTTTACCAGTTCTTACTTTTTTCAGACTAATCGTGGCATTACATATTACTTATATAATTCATAATTCCTACCAGTGTCTTCGAACTGCATTTAAAACATGGATGTCCAGCTTTATCTGATCTTTAGTTTAGACACAAACACAGACACAAAACAACAGTGACAAAAGAGCAAGCTTTCTATCACAGCAGTTTGTCCATTGGCCATGAATGAATGTAAAGGCAGGACTACAGATAAAATTGTCCCCTTCCTATAAGAGTTGCCCGACTTGTGAGAAAATACCACAAAAGTCACATTAGAATAGGTATGAGTTCAAAATTTATCTCATTAAAGGGAAGACACTGCAGTCTGATGCTTTGACTGGCTCATTTATAAAGAGTGTGACTGAGTGAGAGAGAGAGGAATCCTGTCACACTTGTCTCCTATATTACACATTGCCATTCTGTCAAGTTGAATCTAATATAAATGAATCACATTAATCAGAAAATGTGAATTTTTACATGACAAGCTAAAGGGGCATGCCATTTCCAATTAGAATAGTGATCTAAAATTAGCTACTGACACAAGCAAGTATACATGGTCAATTTGCCTGCCTGAAACTGAAAATTAAATAAGACATACTGGATAATAGATAGCCCTAGAGGGGACATGCAGCTGTAATTCACTCATGTTGCTCAGCTGATGTCACAAGCTACTGAAGGATACTCAATCTTGTGCTCATTTTGAGATGGTTGGATTTAACTCTAGAAAATACTTGGATCAATTGTCCATTGATTTGGTTATTGAATACTAGGGGTTGGCGAGCACAAGAGAGGATATTCACTATTGTTCCAAAAGAGAAGTAAATTGAGATGGCGAAGGAGAATGGTACGTTGGAAGATTAGTATCTCATTATTGATATGTATCAGTACTTTTGAAATGGAGAAATGTGCCTTCATACAAACACACTTAAGCTTTCCGTGGTTGAATTTCACACTGTAAATAACATACCCTTCACCCTTTTCACAAGTCATTGCCAGTCTTGGTGAAAACAATGTACATAAATGGGTTAGAAGAATTAAAAGTGTTTTTCATGCTGCTACTACCATTATTGTTACTTCTCAATGTAACTAAGATTCATTTTTGTAAAGTTTACTTTGTAAATTGTGTATATTTCTATCTTCTATACATCTGGTCAGGCAAGTTCTTCATCAGATTTTTTTTTAAGTGGCACACATTCTCTCTTTCAAGTTATTATCTCACACATATGCATAGAAATACTTTATAAAAGAAATTGAGGTAGTTGAGCACATTTGCCATAAAGTGAATGTATTGCAAATTTATTTTGTTTTCCAATTGACCTCTACTCTTTTGAGGGAAGCCTACTGGATCACAAGTGCAATAAAGCACAGTAAGAAAGCATCAAGTCAGAAAATGGGCAACAGGTTTGAATTATTACTTCACACAAAGGAGATACTCAGCAGGCAATAAGCATATATAAATATTCTCAACATTACTACTCAGAGAAATGTAAATTAAAACCTCAGTGAGATACTATTGAACACCTACCTAAAATTAAAGACACTGACAACACCCAGTACTGGTGAAGGTACGGAACTGGAACTCTCACACACATCGCTGCCAGGAGTGTAAAACGATACGAGCACTTTGGAAAAATGCTGGTCAGTATCTACTGGAGCTAAACATAATGCTGACCCTATAACCTAGCCATCACCCAAAAGAATGAGTGCAGAAGTCAGGTACAAGAATGTTCTTACCAGTTTTTTAAATATTTATTTATTTGGGGGGGAGGGGCAGACTTAAGAAGTCTTAAGCAGGCTCCATGCTGAACATGGAGCCCCACATGGGGCTCAATCTCACGACCCTAAGATCATGACCTGAGCTGAAACCAAGAGCTGGATGCTTAACTGAGTCACCCAGGCACCCCCAAGCAGCTTTATAATAGTTGCAAACTAAAACCAACTCAAAAGCCCATCAACAGTACAATGAATAAACAAATTATGGTACAGTCAGTGGAATATTACTCTGCTATAAAAAAGAATCAGCTACTGCTACACTCAACAATGTGGCTTTCTGTCACAGATATCATGAAAAGCCAAAAAGTTCTGTCACAAAAGACTAGATTCCATTTATATGAGCTCCATTAATAGTATATGATCCCACTTACATGAATTTTGACAACGGGCAAACAAAATGTATTGTGATTGATGAGTGAAGAGCGGTTCCCTCTGGCAGTATGGGATAAGTGGCAAGGTCGTGAGGGAACCCTCTGGGGCATTGGAGATGTTCTCTATCTTGATCTGAGTGCTAGTTACCCTGGTGTGTATGTACACACGCGCACAAGTTCATAGAGTTGTAGATTCAAGATTTGTGTACTTGACTGTATGTATCATACACCTCAATACAGCTTTTTAAATGAATGAAGAAATCCTTAAAACCATGTAAAGAAGAAAGTTCATTTTTGACAAAGTGCCAATATTAACCAATAACTGAAATTATGAGCAGTATCACTGAGCCACACTTAAAAATGTCAAAGGAATACTGAAAATAATAAGGTAGTATAGTTTTTAAAATTCTGCCAGTGTGACTGTTCCATCTAGACATGTATTTTCCCACAAAAGCTTCATCTATTAAAATAGACTTGCCAACTGCTTTTTTAAAAATATTTTTACTGTTTTATTTGAAAGAGAGAGCGAGTTCATGCACAAGCAGGGGAAGGGGCAGAGGGAGAGGGAGAAGCAGAGTCCCCACGGAGCATGGAGCCCCATGCAGGGCTCCATCCCAGGACCCCGAGATCAAGACCTGAGCAGAAGGCAGATGCTTAACCAACTGAGCCACCCAGGAACCCCTTGCCAACTGCTTTGATGTCCTTCAAATATTTCAGTTCCCATTCAACATCATTTAAAAAATATTTCCTGTATATTTTATTGATGAGTACACTGATTTCTCCCCAAACATATTTTCATGTGCGTGTGCGCTGTACTCGCTTAAACCTATGTGACTACTTTCAGGATTGGTCAATGGACAAATAGAAGTATAAACAGATCTACAAGGTGGAGAATTCTCTTGGTACTCAGGGGCCTGATCCAATTAGGGCACAGAGTTATGTAACAACTAGTCAATGCTTAATGCTCAATAAGGATGATTAATTTGTAGATGGTGTTGTTTGCCTCCATATATATTGTTGTATCAACAGACGGCTTGAAAAAAAAAATCAAAATAATGCATACTGAGCTTTCCATAGTATAGGCCACTCCTTGAGTTTTATAATAAAATGTGTGGTCAAGAGATTAACTCTGACTCTGATAGCACCAGGCACCGAATGTCAGGACAAAATAAAGGCAAGAGTCCTTCCAAATACTGAGCGTTTACGGGCAGGGTTCCTTATTTCACTCAGTCCATTCATTCATTATGTTTAGAATTCTGTTAAGGAATTTCTCCAAAGAAGGGATTCCTATGCTTTATATAACTTACTCATTTTCATTACCAGCGTATGAAGGTCCCACTGTCCAGTCTCTAAATGTTTTAAAATTTGGTCACACACAAAATTTTAAGCCTAAGGCTGCACACCTTGAAAATAGCAGAGGCTCTTCAAATTGTGGGTAACTGGTGTTTTTGAGGTCCAGAATGAGGAGGGATGAGACATGGAAAATCAGGGGATACATTTAATTAGGAAGGGAGGGAAAGAATGGGACAAGAGGGTCATGTTCTAGTGATAATGCCACAAGAGTGGCTAATCATAAGAAAAAAACAAAACTGTAGCTTTTCTACTCACCTATGATGCCATTGAAGGAGCTAAGACAGATCTTCCAGAAGTGCCAAGGAGATAAGACATATCTTAACTTCATTGTAAGACAAGAACCTGAAACACAAGGAAAATAAGGGTTCACCCAAGTTGAACACATCAATGGAGTCCCCGAAAATCCTGAATTCTTCACCTCTATGCGCTGCTCATTTGATACCGTGGGGAGATCCACTTTTGGTTGTAGGTAGAATTAAGACTTGAAATGTATTTTAAAATACGCGACACATTCCCGTTTCAAAATTTTAATGATTTAAAGGGTCTCTTTAAAATGTTCTCTTCTGGGGCGCCTGGGTGGCTCAGTTGTTAAGTGTCTGCCTTCGGCTCAGGGTGTGATCCCGGAGTTCCGGGATCGAGCCCTACATCAGGCTCCTCCGCTGGGAGCCTGCTTCTTCCTCTCCCACTCCCCCTGCTTGTGTTCCCTCTCTCGCTGGCTGTCTCTTTGTCAAATAAATAAATAAATCTTTAAAAAAAAAATGTTCTCTTCTATCTCTGTCCCTTAGCCAAGCTGTTCACTTTCCTAGAAGCATTCAGTGTTACCAGTTTCTTGGGGATACTTCCAGAAATATTTAATACTTAAGAGAAACCACACAAATGCTCACACATGTGTGCACAGACAGATTTTCAACTTTTCACGCAAATGGTAGCATACCACACATATGAATCTGTACCCTGCGTGTTTGCTTTCATGTGAGTATATCACGAATACCATTTCCTATCAGCAGCAGAGAAAGTTTTTATACACGCTATTTGCATGCCACCGGTAGGATCCATCTTTCCACTTTTAGGAGAACCATGAAGTGAACTGAACACACATAGAAACTGGGTTTATAGACATTATGGCTCTACCACCTACAGACTAGCTTTGACATCTGGGCAAGTTGCCTCAATCTCTGAACTTCACATATTCACTCAACGATGCTTGTAAGGTCTTCCTACAGAGGCTGTTGGGGGCTATTGGAAGAGTTTGGCAGTCGGAGTCAGGCAGCCTGGTTAATGGACTATTTCTATGATCTCAGGCAGTTATTTGATCTCTCCCAGCCTCAGTTTTGCCTGCTCACTGATAGCCACAAAGAACAAAGTTCACTGATCTTCAGAGTACGGCACGAATTAGCAAAAAGGAAGCCCATTCACAAAGTGATCACGCACGTCAAGTGCTACAACGTGACCCGAGACCCAGAAGTCACCCCTTTGGGCCCCTTTCTAGTTACTTTTTCCTCTACAAAGGTAACATGACTCTGACCTGTAATATCATAATGTCATCTGGCCAGTTTTTGCATTCCTTGTAAGTGGAATTAAGAGGCATGTATTTTTTGTTGCCTGGCTTCTTTTGCTCAGCGTTTGGTTTGAGATTCATCTCTGTTGTTGAAATAGCAGTTCACTATTGTCATTGCTGGATTCTAAGTATTGGCCACTATTTATGTATTCATTTTACATCATGAACAAATGTTGATGCACTTTTGCATTGCTCCCAGGTTTTGTCTTTTATTATGATGTAGATCCAGACATTCTAGTGCATGTTTGCATTTCTGTGTGGTTTAAACTCGTGAGTAGAATTGCTGGGTCACAGGGAAAGTTTATGTGCAGAATCTCAGGAACTGATGTGAACTCTACCAAGTGGTCTCCAAGTTTCAGTCAGGGTTTATAGTTGCAAGCACCAGAAACCAACTCTGGCAGATTTAAGAAAAAAGGAATTTACTGAAAGACCATTTAGTAGGTCATAAAATCACTGGGAGGATTTGAGAAATAGGCTCAGGAAAGGCGAGGAGCAAGGGGGGCCCCACAGGCTAGACCACAGCCAATGCCACACCACGGTACCAGCGTCAGGAGAACTGCGTTTCAGTCATGCTGTATTCCAGATCTCAGAGCTGGCATCATCAGTATCGAACTCTTGCCACTAATACAGCATTCCTCCGGCTCTTACAGCCATAAAAAAAAAAAAAAAACCCCTCTGTCCCAGCTTCTTTGCCTCCCTAGTCACTGATTCAAAGTCTGGTGTGTGCACAGCTGACGGGTCAGGCCCGGGCCACACGTTCAGGCCATAGATACAAGGCTGCTCAGAAAAGCGATACATCACGTAGGCACTTTCCTAACAGAGGAATAGACGAGCATTCAGATATTGGACATAAAAAATCTGTTTCTAAGATTGACTATTTCTTCCCAAGTGAAATAACTGGGGGGAAAAAAACGCATACGGATCTCCTTCTATAAGGAAATAAAACAAAACAACCTAAGTCGAGCTCTTCAAAAATCAGAGTTTTCCCCTTAACTACATATTCAGTCCGTGTGACAGGTCTGTTAGTTCTAAACACAAATTGGAGGTTCCTCAATTTAAAAGGATTTCACAGCTTTTAGAAAGTAGAAATACAGTAATCAAACATACCAGAGTTTTTTTGTAATGAGGAAAAAATGCTGTCTTCTTCCATATTTTATCATGGTTTTTGAATATGTGTATATGAGGCCTTCCTCATACCTTGTTAGGGCACATACTGCCTCGGAGGCCCCTTGTTCTGGTCCCAAAACCATTTGGTCCAAATTTAGGCATCTAAGGCCCCCCTGTGTTCCTTGGTTAACTTCTGAACAATAAGCCTGTTTTATTCTCTTACATCTTTACCCTCTTAATACTCTATGTTTTCTTTTCCTGATTCCTCTAACTACTGGCCCCATTCAACTGTGGATCCTGTCGAAAACTTTCATCCAGTGTTAACAAACTCCTATCCATCTTAAGTTTCGAGGGCAGAAAGCTCTGTCTTCTTGCCTTAACTGACCTTAACTTGCCTTAACTAGCTCCTTCCTCAGTACCCCTCTTCCTTCCCTTTAGTCCGTTTCATAGAAGCTGAGGTCTCCCAGTCAACGAGGCATGAACCCAATAGGCGAAGTGGCATTTATCAGTGTTGCTTCTGGACAGGGTTTCGCCATCCTCTCGTGAGATCGCATTCTCCTGGCAGATTCGCCATAGTTACTATCCCAAGCTCTGTCCCTCCTCATGGTGGCCAATCTGCTGGCTGCCTGGTTACCTGTCCCCTCGCCAAAAAAGGCCAGCTCCCAGTCTGCCACTTCTGCAGTCGTTCTAGATTTTAACATTCATGGAGATACCTTATCCAACTTAATGGCCCTGTCATTCCTTTCACTCCCTATTCAAAAACTCACACCCTGACTGACCCTTGTCACGCTTTACACACTGCCCCACTTCAGCCTCCCTCTTGCTGCTCAAAAACTTCCTATTTTTCTTTTTCTCACCACTTGATTCCCACCTGGTAGCTTCACTCTGTTAAAGGACTCTAAAAAATTCACATGTGACGGTTCCACACACGTGTGTTGTGTCCCAATTTGTTTAGCCTCCCAGTACAAGCTCGTTGTCATTTTACTTAGTTTTGACCATCTCTCTTTTCCATTCCCCTCAACTGACGGGCCCGGAACTTAAAAACTTATCCCAAGTCCTTCCTCCAAACAACTGCTGATTTCATTCTCAGCAGATGACCTTGCCTTTACATCAGTGAAAAAATTGAGGTCATCAGGGAGGTCTCACTCAATTTCTCTGTAAACATATCTATATTCATTGGTTTTTCCTTTCTTTGCTTCACTCCACAAGTCTGCATTGTCCCTTCCCAGTTCAAGGCCAAGCCACGCTGGTGGTCCAACTCAATCTCCTGTACCTGCCCTGACCTTGCTCTGTCAGTCATCTCTTTCTCAAACTCTTTATTGGATCCTCCCCTCGGTCTATAAACACCTGAAGACCTTTTCATTGACAAAGGTCCTTACACCTGCATCCTATTCCACCACCACCTCGCTGCACTCTGTTCCTCCACTTTAGATCTTTCGAAAGCACAGAAAAACTGCCTTGGGCTTTCGCTTCCATTTTCCTCCCTGAGCTCTGAACCTGGCCTTCCTCCTTCCCCTCCTGAAAGTGTTTTCCCTAAGATCCATAATGACCTCATTGCCAAACCCAATATACATTTTCCAGCCTTACATAACCGGACTTCACTATCTTTGACACTGCTAATTGCGTTCTCCTTTCAAAATGTAATCTTTTCTTTCCTGATTACAAAATCAGCACTTGCTGTTCATTACTGCCTGAGTCCATTCACTCAGACTGCTCTAACAGAATACTATGGCCTGAGGAGCTTAAAACAACAGAACTTGATTGCTTACCGCTCTGGAGACTGGAGTTCAGGACGCAAGTGCCAGCGTTGTCAGTGAAGGCCTTCTTCCAGCCTGCAGCCTTCTCATTGGATCCTCACGTAGCAGAAGGGGTAGGGGGCTCTTGGAAGCCTCTTTTCTAAAGCACTGATCCCATGCGTGAAGGCTCCAGCCTAAGGACGGAGGCACGTCCCAGAGGCTCCACCTTCTAATACCGTCATCTCTGGGGGTTAGAATTTAGGTAATGAATTTTGGAGGGACACCACGTTCAGACCATAGCAATTAGATGATATTTGGAAAATACAGGAAAATACAAACAAGAAAATTAACTTCACTTGTAATAACACTAAACGGTGATAACCATTATTAACATTTTGACGTTATATACATAGACCTTGATAAATACTTATAAGCTTCTTCAAAAAATATTTAAAGATACGGGGACATATTCACGATATCCATCTATCTGCAATGAGTTTGAGTACCTGGTTTCTTTTCCTTTTTGTCTTAAAACTTTCTACTCCATTTCCATTATAATACCTTCTGCTCTGTTTCTATATTGATACCCTCTTCTAGTTCTTCCATTTCTCTGGGTTTTTTGTCCCCCTTTTATGAGTTTATCTCGCTATAGCTACCCCTTACAGTTGATGCTTCCCATACTTTTATCCTTAGCCCACTGTCCCTCTCACTCTCTTATTCCCTAGGATTCTTTCTTCGACTCCAATACTTTGAACTACTCCCACTGGCCTGAAGATTCCTAGATACAAGACACCAGACCAGGCCTCCCTCCTGAATTTTAGACTCAATGTGTAGAACCCTCTGTGGGGCATCTCCTTTTTGTTATCCTACAAATAACCAAAACCTCAACCTGTCAAAAAGTGAATTGATAGTACAACTAGCCAAGCTGTCACCCAACTTAAAACCTGAGAGACATATTTGCCTCTTCCTTCTTGGTCAACCACCCTCCCCAACACAGCACCACTCCCCATCAGAGGGAAAGAAGACTCTCAGTTCAATTGCTACCTACCTGAGTAGAGAACCCATTCAAGATGAGAATATCCCCAAATTTCTGACTCTTTTTCTTGTTTGAGAGACATTTAGTATATTTTCTTATTGGTAGAAGTTAGGGCCAAAAGCAGGCATAAAACTTTATTTCTTTCAGCCTAGAGTAAATATACTTTCACTCAGAATTTATGTTCTAACCTATGTGTGTAAACTTAAAAAAATCAGTGAACCAAGCAAGGATATTCAAAATATGAAATAATATTACTTTTTAAGTTGGACAGCATATTTTAAGACACCCAGTTGAGCACCATCATTTTTCTTAATCTGGGGGCCAGGGATGCTGCATGGCTTACTCTAAGATGCGTGGTTAGTTAGTAGCAGATATCACTAAGATCCAATTCTTAGGACTCTTGTTCCAGTGTTCATCTCAATATATAAATATTTCCAAATGTTCTTAACCTTGTCCTCTGAGAAACTGTACAAAAAGATACTCACGCACAAGTAACTTCTGAAAAATCCTGCATATCATACTTTTCAGAGAATTATAACCAGGGCTACATTATGATATTCAAGGGCTCTAGACACTTTTGCCTGTGTGGCCTGCTTCCTCCATAAAAAACTATGAAAATATGTTTTATGACTACCTTGGTATAAAGATTAATATAATCCAGGCTGTGTTAGTATATATTCATTATTATATTTTCACTTTTTCTTATTTTAAAAGAAATGAAAATTTTTTTTAAAGATTTTATTTATTTATTCGACAGAGATAGAGACAGCCAGCAAGAGCAGGAACACAAGCAGGGGGAGTGGGAGAGGAAGAAGCAGGCTCATAGCAGAGGAGCCTGATGTGGGGCTTGATCCCATAACACCGGGATCACACCCTGAGCCGAAGGCAGACGCTTAACCGCTGTGCCACCCAGGCACCCCTGCAGTGACCATTCTTATATGTGTCTTTATGTGCACATGTGAGTTTCACCTGAGTCGTTACAGTGTAGAATAAAAGAGCACAGACCTCAACAGTAGCACAGCCTTGGTTCACATTTCCACCTTAGTACTTAGCGGTACCATAATCATTGTCAATCTGTGTATTGGAGCCGTGCTATTCAGAATACCAAGGGGAGGATTTAATACTTAATTGAATAGGAGTCATTGGAGATTTCGAGCAGGGAGTGATAAGGTCAGATTCACAGTGAGATTTATCTAGAAACAGAGCAAACCATGAATTGACCTAGAAAGATGAGAAATTGGGAAGCCAACATACTCCACAAGAATTTCTGGATGTGTCACCTGTCGAAGTTCTCAAACCATGACCTATTTCAAACCAGATGGAATTCTGAAGGAAACAATCTGGGTAAATAAAATTCTTATTTTTGTTTATTTTCAACCTGACAGAAATCCTTTTTTTCTTATCTTCCCCAATTTTCTTTTCTGGTGTCCCAATTCCTGGAGGATCCCATAATGAATCTTCATACTCACTTACACTTCTTTCCTTTCCTTTTCCCTCCCTTCAAAGTAGGAGCTGAAATCACTCACAGCAAGAGCTTTACAATTGATCGTTTCCCCCAATAATTGATACTTTTAAAACTTCATTCTTTTATATCAAGGGACTACATACACATGGCAAATAGTTAATACAGAAGAGATTATAATGAAAAGCAACCATCTCTAGGCCTAGCCAGTCACACCTTCACGGGCATTCTCCAGGGACCACCCCTTTAGCCTTTTTTTAGTTCTTTGGGAATTTATCTTAGTAACTGCAAATAGCTTAAGATGCTTATGTATCAACTTCTTGCTTTATCAACTTTAAATTACATGTTTACTACCATATATGAAAAACGTAAATTAAAAAAAATTAACCCCAATTCCTTACCTCTTACTTCCATTTTTTCTTAATTATGCTAACTCTAGGATTTCCTATTGATTGCTTTTATAACTTTAAATAATAAACATAAAACTCCACCTTCCTCATATCTTCTAATTTATCTAAATTATAGTATTTTCTGTCACTTCTATAGCTTTAAATAATGCATATGAAACTCTATTTCACATCCTATCAACTTTTTAAAAAGATTTTATTTATTCATTTGAGAGAGGAGAGAGAGAGAGAGCATGGGGGGGGGAGGAGCAAAGGGAGAGGGAGAAGAAGACTCCCTGCAGGGCTCGATCCCAGGACCCTGAGATCACCACCTGAACCAAAAGCAGATAGATGCTTAACTGACTGAGCCACCCAGGCACCCCACATCCTATCAACTCTTAACTGTTACCTCTCTACTGTCCACCATGTGAGGTGAAGAGATCCCCTTTTTTTCTGTCTCTTCCTTCCACATCTCACCTGTCATCACTTTCCCTTTATTTCACATTGACAAGGCTTCTAAAGTTTTCTTTCCAATCCGCAGTCAAATTTAAGTATTTCATGCTTATACAAAGATTTTCAAGGATAAACACCAAAAACATTATCATAATGATGAAAATATTATTTACTCGTGTCAACTAGTATTTACTTTCCCATGAATGCCATCAACCCTGGACCTCTTAAAAGGGAATGTTCCTATATTTAGAGTAAATTCTAGACTCATTTCTTACAATTCATCAACTGCTTCAAATCATATCAAAATTTTCTTGAGCTTCCTACTAGAATGGCTAAAATTAAAAAGCCTAACAATACCAAGTGCCATAAAGGATATAAAGTAACTAGAACTCTCAAACTCTGCTGGTGAGAGTGTTAATTGGTACAACTGCTTTGGAGAACAGTTTAGCAATATCTATTCAAACTGAACATAGACATACCCTATGATCCAACTTCTCCACCTGCACGTATACACCCCAAAGAAATGTGAACATGTATGTACCACAGACACGAATGAGAATGACTGTAGCAGCACTATTCATATTAGCTATATCTGAAAGTAATTCAAATACCTAACAACAGTAGAAGAGATTAACAAATTCACACAGCAAAATACTATACAGCAGTGAGAATATGTTGCCCATGTGCAACACATGAATTATGATACTGAATAAAAGAAGCCAGACCCAAAAGAGTGATATACTATGATTAATTTGTATAGAATCAAAGGACAAGAAGAAATATTCTATAGACTGTTAGAAGTCAGGATTGTGGTTACCCTCAGGGATGCAGGTAGTAACTAGGGTCACAAGAATGATATTGGGGTGCTAAGAATATTCAATTTCTTGATATGGATGGTGTTTATGTGGATGTGTTCACTTTGCAAAAATCCATCAAGCAGTACATTTACAAATTATGGACTTTTGTTATGCATGTTATAATTTATTGTAAAAATTAACCTTAAAATGATTCTGTTAGCGGTCAAGTAAAGATGGCTTGTTTTCTGTTGGGCTCAGAAATAACTTTTTTCTAATTTAAATTTTAGGTAGTTAATATACAGTCCAATAATGGTTTCTGGAGTAGAATTCAGTGATTCATCACTTACATACAACACCCAGTGCTCATCATAACAAGTGCCCTCCTTAATACCTATCACCCATCTAGCCCAGCCCCCACCTCCCTCCCTCAACACTCAGTTTGTTCTCTATTGTTAAGAATCTCTGATGGCTTGTTTTCCTCTCTCCTTTTTTATTTCTTTTCCCCCTTCCCCTATGTTCATCTGTTTTCTTTCTTAAATCCCACATATGAGTGAGAACATATGGTATTTGTCTTTCTCTGACTGACTTCTCTCACTTAGCATAATATGCCGTAGCTCCATCCACGTTGTTGCAAAAGGCAAGATTTCATTCTTTTTGATGGCTGAGTAATATTCCGTTATAGATATCACATCTACTTTATCCATTCATCAGTTGATGGACACTTGGGCTCTCTCCATGGTTTGGCTATTGTTTGGATATTGTTGATAATGCCACTATACACACTGGGGTGCGTGTATCCCTTCAAATCTGTATTTTTGTATCCTTTGGGTAAATACCTACTAGTGCAATTGCTGAATCACAGAGTAGTTCTATTTTTTTATAATAATATTTTTATTATGTTAGTCACCATACAGTACATCCCTGGTTTTGGATGTAAAGTTCGATGATTCATTAGTTGCATATAACACCCAGTGCACCACACAATACGTGCCCTCCTTACTACCCATCACCAGCCTATCCCATTCCCCTACCTCCCTTCCCCTCTGAAGCCCTCAGTTTGTTTCTTAGAGTCCATAGTCTCTCATGCTTCATTCCCCCTTCTGATTACTCCCCCTTTCTTTATCCCTTTCTTCTCCTATGATCTTCCTAGTTCTTATGTTCCATAGATGAGAGAAACCATATGATAATTGTCTTTCTCTGCTTGACTTATTTCACTTAGCATTATCTCCTCCAGTTCTATTTTTAACAAGAAATAATTTTTAAAAATTAAATCCCACATTTTATTTTGTCTTTGTATTTCTTTTCTGAGTTTTCTGACTTGAAAATTAACTTATCTTTTTATAAAAGGTTAGTTTGTCAATTCCAAAAAAATTATGAGTCCATATCATGCTTCTCAAACTCAAACCATTTTTATATGCAGTTTGTAGTGGATTGCATTATGTCCCCCAAAAGATGCATCTGCCCTAGTCTGCAGTACCTGCGAGTGTGACCTTAACTGGAAATAGAGTCTTTGCAGATATAATTAAGGATCTCAAAATGAGGCCATCCTGGAGGTAGAGCCTGCTCTAAATCTAGTCAGTGGTTGTCTTTATTTGAACAGGAGAGAGAGATTTGAGACTTAGAGAGACATTGGGAAGAAAGCCATGTGTAGACAGAGACAGAGATGGGAGTGATGTTTCTAGAAGGTGGAGAACACCAAGGATTGTCGGTACCACCAGTAACTATGAGAGAGACCTGGAACAGACTCTCCTTCAGAGCCTCCAGAAGGAACCAACCTTGTTGACACTTTGATTTCTGACTTTGGACCTCCAGTACTATGAATCAATTTCTGTTGCTTTAATCCACCAAGTTTGTGGTAATTTGTTTGAGCAGCCTTAGGAAACTAATACACCATCCCTCCTCGTACACACATTCAGACAAAGGTACACTTAGAGTAATGGCGCCACTTGAATGCTAAACTTGCCATGAAGTCATGTTACCAGACTTTTATTGTTTTTCTCATACTAGAAGAACCTATGGTGATTGGGAAAGTTTGTACCCACTTCCTTCGTCACGTCTTTGTGGTCCCAGTGTTCCATAGCCCTATGGACTATGAGTCAGCATTAAGCTAGCAGTATGTCAAAGTAACAGCTGTAAGCATTTCAACTTTCCCATCCCATGACACATTTCATCATTTTCTTCTTCATGGCAGTTGATAAGGCCAAAAAAACAGAGTATATCTCTTCTCGTAATTTGTTTTTTTACTTGGAGTCCTAATTAGCATAAAGGGAGTTGAAGAGTAATTTCTATGTGGAATACTTATTAACAAGGTTAAGAGACACTATGCTTAGCATTTAATTGGTTTATAGTGCTGTGAAGCTAGTCTTCAAGGTCATAAAAATCTTACTTATGAACACACCAAAAAAATGCTAACAGCTGTTTTAAAAACATCAAAGTTGCATTTTCTTCTTGAGCAATAAGGAATTGTTCCTTGCACAAAACACCAAGTTTAGTCTATCTTTAAATGTTCTTTTGAGTAAGAGAAGAAGTAAACTTGACCCTGTTTTAAGAACAAATGAGTTGACCGCAAATATGATGTCTTTTGATTTCCCCAAATCTCCTCCACCATGCACAAACCAATCTGCCAGTCATTCAGCTTATACTGACAAGGGAGTAAGACCCACTTGGGGGTCTGCCACAGTCTAACAATCTCCCCTCATGCAAGAACATGGCGGCTCAGTGCTACACTGCCACTGAAAGTACCTGGGTTATGGCTAAGCCTTGTGGAGTGGACTAATCCCAGATTGTCCCCAAACTTTTCCCTAACCTTCCATCTACCACAACTCATTTTTTATACAGAAGCCATAATGACCATTTAAACATTTAAATGAAATGTTCAACTCTCTGGCAAAACTCTCTAAGGGCTTTCTACTACCTTTAGAATAAAATCCAAACACACTACACGATCCAACCCCTGTCTACATACTATTCTTATTCGCAGATCAGCATTTGCCATTCCTTCTGCCTGCAGTGTTCTGCCTATAGATTTTCCCATTGCTGGATGTTTCTCATCAGTCAGAATTGAACTTAGGGGTCACAAATCCCAAGGAGCTTTCAAAAGAGGTGCCCCATGCCTATGGCCAGTCTCTCCATATAGCATAACCCCTTTTTTCTTTTTTCTGAAATTATTAAACATTTATTGGTGGACTTGCTGTTTGTCCCCATTATTTTCACCCTAAACTCGATTATTAACTCAATTAAAGTGGAGACCTTTTCCATCTTGAGTTCTGCCTGTCCCTTAAATAGTTCTTAATGAAATATTTGTGGAATGAATGAATAACTATAACCATTTTGATAAATGCCACAATGAACATAGGTCCTCGCTCAAAATTACCCCTCATTTATCACCAATAATTCATGTTCCCTTAAAAAGATACCCTTGTATGTAATTATATATTTTACCCTATGACTAGTGTATTCATTACTTATGGCTGAGTAACAAATTATCCCCAAAACTTAGTGGCTGAAAACAGTAAATATTAATTACCTCATAATTTCTGTGGGTCAGGAAACTAGGAATGGTGTAACCAAGTCCTCTGAGCTCAGGGTCTCTCGGGCTGCAGTCAAGGAGTTGGTCGGGGCAGAAATTGTCTCACAGCTCCCAAAGGGAAGTGTATGCTTTTGAACTCACTCTGGCTGTTGGAAGGATTCAGCTTCTCACAGGAGGTCTGATGGAAGGCTGAATCGACGGGCTGTGGACAGAGGCTTTCTTCAGTTCCTTGCCGTGTGGGCCTTCCCATACAGCCACTCAACACTTGGAATCTTGCTTTGGCAGAGTGAGAAAGTGAGAGAGAGCAAAAGACCCTAAGCCACACAGAAACAAAATCATTTTGTAGCCACCTCTTGGAAATGATATACCACGACTTTTGCAGTATCCTATTTGTTGGAATTGAGTCACTAGGGCCATTACAAATTGAAGAGAAGGAGATTTCTCTTGAGTACAGGGAAGCAGGGATCACTGGAAGCCATTTCAGAAGCCACCTATCACAGCAAATACCTCCATATTTGCATAAAGTTTTGTCCCTCCTCTCACTCTGTCTTGTTTTCTTGGAATTTTCTACTGTTGAGGGCCAAAGCTCTGGGCATCATGTCCCCTTCCTGTCACTTGCCTGTTATTCTTGACAGCTTAGCCATTTTTAGTGGAAAGTTTCAGTTTAAGATCTATAGGAAGCTGAGACAAACAGCAGGTCACAAAACTCCAATAGTATATGGGTATCAGAATTGTACGTACCAAAGGCTGGTATCATTAGCAGACAAATATTCATTCATTCTTTCAAGAAATATTTATTGAATGACTATGTGCTAGACACTGTTCTAGATGCTGAGATACATCAATGAATGAAACTGGAAAAATAAAGCTTGTTTTCACGAACCTTTAGAAACTGGTGTAGAAGGCAGATAATAAGCAAGATATAAATAAAAATACACAGTGTGTTAGTGCTACGGAGAATAAGAGGGGGTATAAGGTGCCGGACTGGGAGGGGGGTGACATTTTAGCTGTAGGAGATCACCCTCCGCCCTATCCAGCACCTTATATCCCCTCTCATTCTCCTTAGCACTTAGCACTATATCCTCGCAGAGAGGATGCCCTTTGAACAAATACCTGATGGATGACCTGCAAATATCTGGGGGAAATCATCTGGGCAGGTGAAATAACAGGTACAAAGGAGATACCAGGACCAATGTGTGACAGGAAATTTAAAAGTACAATGTGTCTGAAATGAATGAATAAGGGAAAGTGTAGAAGGAAATTAAGTCAGAAAAGGGGGGAGTTAGATCATACAAGGCCCTGCAGACCATTGTTAGAACTTTGATCTTTCCTGAGAGTGATGTGGGAGCCTCTTGGAGAACTTGGACACAGGAGTGGCCATGAGGTGCTGTAATATGTTAACAGGGTCATGTTGGATGCCACGATGAGAGAGCAGACTAAGAGGAACTTGAGGAGAAAGAATGAGACGCACCATTTATGTGGCCACTGCCATAAGCCAGATAAGAGATGCTGGGCACTCCAACTAGAGTAGTAACAGTGGGGGTGAGTGGGAAGCAATGAAATCGTGGGTATATTTTGAAAGCAAAGCGGAGAGGATCCATTGGGTGATTGGATAGGATATATGGCAGAAAGGGAAATCATGTATGACTCCAAGGACTTTGGCCTGGACCAACAAAGAATGAAGTTGCCATAACCTGAGATGGGAGAGTCGGTCCATGGGAGGAGCACATTTCTGGGAAGAATATCAGGGGATCAGTTTTCGACATGTTAACTTTGAGAAGCCTCTTTAGACATCTGAATGCAGATGTTGAACAGGGAATAGTCTGATATTAGAAAAGAGGTTCGGTCTAGAGAGAAATATTTTCAAGGACTTAGCATGTAGTCAGCATTTTAAGCAGTAAGACTGGATGAGATCACCTAGGGGATGAAGGTACCCAGAAAAGACAAGAGTTGAAAATAAAAACATCAGAGTCAAATGCATGATTCTTGAATCAGCTCTGTGCTCAAACTAGGTCCAATTTTTAGTAGCATGATCGGGATCTCCTGCTGAATAGATGGCTGGGGTGCTCCCAGGAGGGTCTGTTGCAGTTTCTTTTAAGCAGGACTAACATGAGTCAAATCAGATCTTTCTCCTGCCTTCGATCAGGCAAGCCTCAAGGCAAGCTCCACTCCACAGCTGGGTTTCAAGAAAGCCTATTAATTCCTTTCGTCCAGCTTTGACCTCTGTTTCCTCTAGGTGGGTGGTTTTCAAGTATAAATGTGCTTAATAATCCCCAGGAGCGTGGGTAGTTTCCTCCCTCCAGATAGTCTCATTCTGTAGGTGGGGCTAGAAGTCTTCGCAAGCGAGGACCCTGGCTAGTCTTGATGAAGGTGCTCCACTTTGAGAAAGCTAGATCACCGTAGAAAGTACTAAGTATTTTATTATTCTAGAAATGTAAGTTTAAGTATTCATAGTGGCTATTGGCCTTAGCTTTCTAATGATAATGTAGTTACTTCCTAAAAGCTGTCATAGATTTGAAGCTTAAAATCCTATATTATCAGTTTAATAACTGCTTGAAAATACATTTAGAAAACAAACAGTCCTACTCTTATTTTTTTTTTAAATTTTTCGGAAAGAGTACCAATCATCTATTATTGATGCAGAAACTTAGATTCTGGGCATGCAAAAAGGTATTCCTATCTAAAGACTGGTGTGATAGGGACATCTGCGATTCCCCCATATCCAGTCTTGCTCTCCTCCCGGCTATAGAGGAGTATTACACCTTGGGAGGGCCATGTCATTAGTTCTGGTCAGTGGATTGTCAGCCGAAATATTGGATGTCACTTCCAGAGTTTTTCAGAGTCCATGTTTGACCTTCCAGTTGTTTCTTCCTTTGCCGCAGCAGCTCCAGAGGAGGTCTCATGTTGAGCTGATGGATATGGAAGACCCAAGCAGTCTGTATCTCTGGTCATCTGATGGCGGTGTTTACCATGGAGCATCTCTGGGTTCACAGCGGACTTTGTGAGTGAAAAATACATTTTGTGTTAAACCACTGAGATTTTTATTTGTTCATTACTGTGGCATAAGCCTGTCCTATCCTGACTCATCACCTGCCAGTATCATAACATGTCTATAAAAGCATCGATCTGGAAGAGATTTGATCAATGTAAGTTTATAACTGATTTTCAGACTTCATACCACTTATTGAAATGCTTTCCTTGCTATAAAAACAATCAGATCACCTCTCACATAACAGCTCTTGGTCTCTCTTATGTCTACAGTTTGAAATTGTTTGCTAAATGTAACACGAAACTTTGATGCCTGCATGTTCCAGATTATTCTACTGTATTGATATTTATATTAGGAAACTGAAACAGAGTGCATCCCATTTTTCACACACTGCTTCCTTTAGGAATTGTTTCCTGTCCTTTGCTCTTCCCCTACCCCTCAATAAGCCTGTTCACCAGCTCACCTTTTTCATTTTCCTTTTTACCCAGGCCGGGCTGGGTGCCTACCCAGCATCTCCCTTTTCTGCCCCCCATGTGCTTCTGTAATATCCTGTGCATCCCTCTCACCACATGATATTAAAATTTGCTGTTTCCATAGTAGGCTTGAGCTCTTTACCCACAGGGACTGTATCTCACTTGTACCTAGTACCTAGAACATCGAAGGCACTCAGTGAATGTTGTTGTATTGAACCTGACCACTTGAGTCACGTATGTCGAGGCTAAGTGTGGCTCTGCAGATGGCGGGATAGATTCTCAGGAGTGGCTCTTCTTCCAGATCTCAGATAATGCCCCAACTTTCTCTGGTGATACTCATAAGAAACCCTTAGGCTTAAAAGGAATATCAACAGTTATTAAAGACACAAAATACTAGCTGATTGTTCCATATTGATGTGTCAAAAGAACCATAAAGGCACAGAGGATGTGGCCACTCTTTAAAGGAGTCACCACATGCAGTGAATACTGGCTGATTTCTAATTCATGAAATTTTTATCATCTATCTTCTGAAAATGAGTTGGGAATCTAGTTTTATAGACATCCTAATTTTATTTGATTAGTTTAAGAAGCAAAAGCACGAGTTAATGGTGTATTACCATTCCCATGTACTAGAAAGATGTGTTAATGAAATATAATTGTCAACTATCCCATATGTTAATGGGAACTACATGTGAGAATTTGATATGCTTGCTTGCTCTATAAAACATCTTGAAGAGGCTTTTATGGGTATTTTACAGCTAATTCAGTGATCTCAACCATGGCCAAGTCAGAGTAACTTGATTTTGCATTGCTATCTACCTTTCTGCAAAGTGATTATCATTGCAGTTTAAGAGCAGAGAACATTTTATCCAAACTGTGTTTTATAGAACACTGGTAAGCTTTGAGATGTTCATAGGACCCTGTGAGCACAAATTTTGGAATTTCTAGGTAAAACAAAAGTAAACAAGTTTTCTCTTTGAGGTCTTCTGTGAGTCTTTCCCATGCCTTGTGAATAGGACTGATTTATCCAGTCGGCACGGTGTCACGGCCCATAATACTTTTAGGAAGCCACAAAAATATTTTCATTTCTTGGGGCGCCTGGGTGGCACAGCGGTTAAGCGTCTGCCTTCGGCTCAGGGCGTGATCCCGGCGTTATGGGATCGAGCCCCACATCAGGCTCCTCTGCTATGAGCCTGCTTCTTCCTCTCCCACTCCCCCTGCTTGTGTTCCCTCTCTCGCTGGCTGTCTCTATCTCTGTCGAATAAATAAATAAAATCTTTAAAAAAAAAAAAAAAGAATGGTCACTGCAGCATTGCCTGTAAGAGTAAAAACCCAGAAGCAACCTAGATGTCCATTAAGAGGAGAACGGACTAGCAAAGTGGGTAAGATCATAGAGTACCCAGAATCAGGAACAGTTAAAACACATGAACCAGATCTGCATGTTTCAACATAAATAAATCACCAAAGCAAGATGTTGATTGAGAATAGCAACCTGTAGAAAGTTCCATACGATATGATTCTGTTTATGTAATATCTAATAGCATGCATTTGTTATTTAAAAAAAAACAAAATAATATAAGGAAAAATATAGATTAAAATCTGGATGATGGTTATGTCTATGGAGAGAAAAGAATTGAGAAGTGTGCAAACAAGGTATCACCTCTTATTACACTGTACTTCTTTAAAAGAAAAGACCCAGAAAACAATGGAGCAAACAATGAACAAGGGTAAATGGTAATGATAGTATTCTCTTTCTTTTCTGTATGTTTAAAATATGACATAAAACAAATACCCAGATAGAAAAAATATCCTAACTTTGCATCTCAGGGTGAAGAGATTATGCATGACTTTGTTCTTCTTTTTGCTTATTTTTCTTAATTTTCAAGAATAAACATTTTTTATTTCTGGTATTTAGTCAAACATATCAAGAGCTTAGATGCCCTTCTATCTTCACAACAAGAGAAATGCTTGTAAGCAAACTAAAACTCTACAACTCTTCCTAGATCCATTAGAGGATTGAGGTTACAGGGCCAACCGTTGCCCTGGAAACTAGAAACACACAGGATACAGAGAATCACAATTTACCCTAAACAGAAGCTGCTCCAGGAGCTTGGTAGGTTGCAAGTGTTCCTACTGAAAGACTACCTAATGGCTAGAGATTGACTGTGGGCTAGCTTGAGAGATAAAGTGCCTGCGGTGCAATCGAATAGGGACCTCCATGATTTTTTGAGTATTACCTCGAGGAGCCTGATAGGTTCTCAGGGTGAAGATCAGAGAAGAATCCCCTTGTGTTACAGGTGGTGGTCAGGGTGTGGGAATAACTACTTTAAATTGAACCCAGAGCATTCTATTCTCATTAATAACAGCCTGCCCTCAAGGGAAACTATTTTACCAGAGCCTAACCCACTTACACTTTACCACAGCCTACCTGGTCTAGGGGAAGGGAGATACCCAATTTCAGGTCCCTCTAGGCTTCCTGTCTCACCTAATGAGAGAGAGAAGGCTGAGAAGCACTTTTGAAGGTCATAAGCTCACGGACAACTGAACCCTAATCATAGCATTATAGAATGTCTAGCCCCCCCCCTCCATTTTAACATCACATCAATTTGGCCCCTGTATAATAATAGGGGCTTACAGCTCAAAGAACTACAAGCCTCCACTTTAAGAAGGAATCTCTAGGAAAGCCCAAAGATAATGGTGGTGAGGGGGAACAAAACCCAGAACACTAGATGATATTTTAGTCGCTGACTGCACAGCTATAGCAAACAGTAAATGGCCTAACTCCTAGCCAGATACACATGAAAGCTCACACTAAAGGCATATTTATCTCAGTTTCTTTTACTCAATACATCATGTCTACCTTTCACTAAAAAATTACAAGCCTGCTAAAAAGCAAAATCAAGATCTGCACAGCACAGCAAGCCTCAGAAACAGATTCATGGTACGAATTTTCCAAAATTAAGGACAGACACCAAACCACAGACCCAGAAAGCTCAAAGAACATGAAGCAGAAAAAAATACCAAAAATCTACACCTACACACATGTGTTGGTTTCTTAGGACTGCCATAACGAAGTACCACAAACAGGGTGGCTCGAAAGAGTTATTTTCTCACAGTTCTAGGGACTAGAAGTTTGAAATGAAGGTTTCAGCAAGGCAATGCTCTCTCTGAAATCCGTAGGAGAACCATTCCTTGCCTCTTCCTAGCTTCTGGTGGTTTGTTGGCCATCTTTGACATTCCTTGGCCTGCAGCTATGTAACTCCAATATTTGCCTTCATAATCACATGGCCTTCTACCTGTGTGTCTCTGTGTCTTCACAGTTGTCTTCTTATAAGGACACCAGTCATGGTGGGGTAGTGCCTCAACCTACTCCAGTATGACCTCATCATAACTAATTACATCTGCTATGACCCTATTTCCAAATAAGGTCACATTCTGAGGTTCTGGGAGTTAGGATTTCAACATATCTTTTTCTGGGGCAGGGGGACAAAATTCAACTCTTAATTGTATATTATAGTTGAACTGCAAAAATCAAAGACAAAGAGAAAACTTTGACCAGTCAGAGGGGAGATGAAAGGACCACCTTACATACGTAGGAACAAGAATAAGAATTATACCAGGCTTTTCTTCAGAAACCATGCAAGCAAGAAGAGAGTGGAGTGAAATATTTACAGTTTTGAAAGAAAGAAACAAACAAACCAATCTCAAGTTTGGGACTCTGCAAAATTATCCTTCAAAAGTGAAGAAGTGAAGACTTTCTCAGACAAATAAAAACTGAGGGAATTTGTCACCAGGAAACCTTCCTTGCACGAAATGTTAAAAGAAATTATTCATAGAGAAGGAAAATCATGTAGGTCAGAAACAGATCTATATACAGAAAGGAATATATGAAGGCAAAATAAAATCTTCTATTTTTCTTAGTCTAATTTATCTAACAGTTAATGGTGTGTTCAAAATAATAATAGCAACAATGTATTTGGTGACTATAGTTTATGCATAATTGAATGAACAACAGCAGTGTAATAAGGGGCAGGATATAGACATTGAGTAGACTCTGTTATAAGGTATCCCCACTAACCATGAAGTGATATAGTGTTATTTGAAAGTGATTAGTTGTAAATGTATGCTGTAAACTCTAGGGCAACCATAAAAAAATTATAAAGATGTACAGTAACATGCTAAGAGAAGAGAGAAATGGAATCATATAAAATACTCAACTAAAACCCAAGAATGCAGGGGGGAAAAGGAGGAACACACACACACAGCGAAACAAAAAAAAAACCAAGGACAATAACAAACAGTTAAAATATGGTAGATATTACACTAACTATATCAAAAATCACTTTAAATGTCAGTGATCTAAATATACCAGTTACAACACAGAGACTGTCAGAATGGATAAGAAAAGCAAGGCCCAACTAGATGCTGTCTCCAAGAAACCCACTATAAATATAAAGACACATATAGATTAAAAGCAAAGGGATGGAGAAAGATGTACAATGCCAACACTAATCAAAAGAAATCTGGAGTAGCTACATTAATTCCAAACAAAGCAGACTTCAGAGCAAGAATATTTATCAGAGATAAACAGGGGCATTATGTAACTGTAAAGGGGTCAATTCTTCATACGTATGTACCTAACAACAGGCATCAAAATACTTGAGGCAAAAACTGATCAGACTGCAAGGAACAATTAACAAATTCATAATTATAGTTACAGACTTCGACACTCCTCTATCAGTAACCGACAGATCCAGCAGATTGAAAATCAGTAAGAATATAATTGAACTGAATAGCACCTTCAATCAACTGAATTTTATTGACATTTATAGAACACTTAACCAAACAACAGCAGAATACCTGTCCTCAAGCTCACTTGGAAACTTCACCAAGATATATCACACTCTTGGCCATAAAAGAAGCTTAACAAATTTTAAAAGATAGAAATCTTTTCAATCTGCTGCTTTTGAACTAGATCCTGGGGTGAGCGAGTCTGTGTATGAGCCCTTTATCAGTGGAGTATCGGTTTTCTATAGCCTTTTGGGTTTCCTGCTCATGGGCCCCATTGGTTTTCAAAGCCAGATATCTTGGGGACTCTTTTCTTTGGGGCAGGCCCCAATGATTGAGGTGCCTAATGTGGGGCTCAAACTCCTCATTCCTCAGGGATATGCTCCATATTTGTAAGATCCCTCCCACTCGTGGGTCATCACACCAGGGTTGGGGTTTGTGGCAAGACTGTGTCTCTGTCCCTCCTTCCTGTCTCAATGTGTCCTTTTCATCCTTCATTGTGGAGGAGCTGTTCAGCTAATTTTCAGGTCTTCTTCAGAGAGAGTTGTTATATATATAGCTGTAGATCTAGTGTGCCCATGTGAGGAAGTGAGTTCAGGGTCTCCCTATGCCACCATCTTGAACTACCACTCCAGCCTCATTTATCTAATCGTGGATAATGTCATTATTGCCAAAGTTAGCTTTTCTAGTAACATAGACCTAAAATTGTTTAAGATAACTTAAAACTGGAACAAAATAGTAATATTATCTGCCACAAGATGGTAGAACTGGAAAGGACTGTAGAGTTCTCTCATGCCAATCCCTCAATTTATACATATATACATTCATTCAACAAAACTGTAATGCCTCCCATGTATCGAGTTGCTGCTCTCATGGGGTTTATATTATAAATAAGGAAGTGAATATATACTAAACGAAGAAATAAATAGCATGCCAGATGGTGACAAGTAATCTAGAGAGCCAGGGAAGAAATGATTTCTAAGTAGGTGTTCTGGGAAGTCCTCATGGAAAAGTCTTTAGTAAAAATTTGAAGGATGTAAGAGAGTGAGACATGTAGATTGAGGGAAAAGCATTTTAGGGAGAAAGAATTCAATACCAAAGAAGTTAAATAATTCTATTGAGGTCAAAGAGTGTTGAGGCTAGAATCCGGATATCCTAAATCCTGGTTTGATTTTCTTCTATGGTATTGATGCCAAATTAGCCATCATCACACAACCATGTATTTTATTACTTAGCTTATATTTATGTATCCCCATCTGCAGAGCATACTATAGATGCTTTGGCAAAGGAAGGAGAACTTTCCTCTTTTTATGAATTTTCACATATAGACTCTGATATAATCTCTATGGTGGCCCATTGAGGTAGCTATAATTATCACTTACAGACAATAAAATGGGCTCCATTAGGTTAACTAGCCTGCCCAAAAAGCCGATAGCCGTTAAAGATACAATTAGGGTTAAAACCCAGTTGACTCACCCCCTCAAATCACATGGCTTCCATCATATCACAGTGCTTAAATTGAATTGTAAGTTCTCTGTGTATTTTATTTTTGTTGTTCTTGTTTGTTTTATACCAGAAAAAAGAGAATAATTGCAAGTAATTTCCTATTTACATCTCTTATAAAATCTAACTAATCCGTTATTCATTGATTTATATAAACAAATGGAATTTAGAATCAGTAAATTCAGCGTGAAAAATTCAATGCAGAATTCTAAAAGGTAGCTCAGTCTGGTTCATCCTGGGTACTTCCTTCTTCCTAGCTTCTTTTCTGTTTTTGGTTATTTAATTTAAATTGTATTATTAATTTGTGAATTGATAATACATTCACATTGTTCAAAATTCACAAGTTCCAAAATGGCATGTGATTAACTACTTCCCTGCCATTTTGCTCTCCAACCATCCAGTTCTTCTCTTCAGAGGAAATATTTCATTTCTCCCAATTTGTCATATTTCCTTCCAGTGACATATTATGCAAACACAACCAGCTTCTAGAATGTAACTGGAATCCAAAGATGAGATCAGAGTGAGGTCAAGAGAAACTGGGTGTGACTAATATTCCTGTCAACCCACTAGACAAAGTCACCCAAAGAAAAATAAATTCATATTTCATTTAATTTGGGACTTCTCTGTTCTCCTACATTCTACATGCTACCCTCAGACTAATCTTCCTAAAGTGAATCTCCAGTATTGTCAACAACCACTCAGTCTTCCAATGATCTCCCACTTGTGCACTCTGTAGAATCTAGACAACTCAGTTTGGAATTCATTGTCCTATCTGTATTACTTGTCTTATCTATCTGTAGATTTTTTTTCTCTTTTACTCTACCTTCTCGTAGCTAAAGTTTTATTGGCATTTAACATTAGTATTACGATACCTAAAGGATTCCAGATTTTTTTAAAATTTTATTTATTTATTCGACAGAGATAGAGACAGCCAGCGAGAGAGGGAACACAAGCAGGGGGAGTGGGAGAGGAAGAAGCAGGCTCATAGCAGAAGAGCCTGATGTGGGGCTCGATCCCATAACGCCGGGATCACGCCCTGAGCTGAAGGCAGACGCTTAACCGCTGTGCCACCCAGGCGCCCCAAGGATTCCAGATTTTTAATGCAATCAATTGACTTTTTCACCTTAGAGACCATCTAGGGGATGAAAATCCTCCCCCTTGCTAACAAATCAGTTGTTGAAATTCTGGGAACTGGATTGACCAATGGCACTGGCTTACCTCGGATGGAAGGGTTTTCCAGGAGGTGGGACCATCTTTGTTAAAACCAGGAAACTCCCAAGCGAGCCAGAACAAGTTGGCCAAGCTACTGGGGACATGGGTGCTGCTTCCAGGGTTTTCCATGACACTGGGAGAACATCATGAACTCTTCTTTTTCCCGTTCTTAGATAGTGGAGACAAGTAGAGACACTGCAGTTGTAGAGTAGAGAGTTATGGTCTTGGAGGAGATGACATCACCATGCTTTCTGCATGAAAGGATATGGGGGCTTTGCTGTCATGAATGGTGTTCTAACTCCTGAACTGATCCCCAAGGATCAGCTGCTTTTCCAAAGCTTTCTTTCTCTTTGGCACTAAGTGATGTGAATACTGTGTTATCCTCTATCACACTCCCTGGAGTCAGAGTTGGGCAAACAGTGCAGGTGTGAATAACAGGTTATAGTGGATGCTGGGCCCCACACATATTGCTTTCACTGGACTGCTGGACCCATTCCCCAGCTACTCTGCAAATGGCCCATAGCTGCCCCCTTCTCTGTAGAATTGTACTCACTGCTCTTTGCCTAAGGGGGGGCTGCCTCACTCAGGAAGTTACATATCCTTCTCCCCCAGGGACAGCCACTGGCCAACGACTGCCTGACAAAGGTTAAAGAAATTGGCTCTCTTGCCTCAAGATGGAACCAACCTGTTCATCCCTCAGAGTTCCCCATAGACCAGGCTAAAACAATTCCCCAGCTGAGACTACTTGCTTTCTTAGCTTTCTTCCCTAGCCTTATCCTGCTCCCCTCACTTCCTTTTGCCTAAAAATACTCCCTCAATATGTCACTTGATAGGGTGATCAAATAAGTCTGATGCGCCCAGGATTTTCCCAGTTTCAGCATTGAAAGTCCCACATTTCAGGCAATCCCTTGGTTCAGGGTGAAGAGGGACAGGTGGTCACTGTGTCTCAGGCTCTGACTCTAAGGAATCTGAAAGAAGACATCAGCTTACATCAACGTATAAGCTAGGATCGTGTGTGTGCTGTAACCTCCTAGACAGTGGGATTGCTGCTTTGGTGTAAAGACCTGGACGGGATCCCAGTAGTCTATACGGTATTCTTTGGTGAGTTGGAATAAGGCATCCCCCACCACCCGGTCTGAAACAATCCCACTGGCATCTGGCTTAGTAAACTGTAGTGGCCTTTTTGTGGAAAAGAGGCCCCTTTCCCCTTGGGGAATATAATTCCATGCTAAAGTATATGGCTTGGCAAGAGAAGTACCTGCTGGATTTCTGGGCTTGGTGCCTTTGTGTAACACATGCCCTGACTGGCCGGCCATATACGCAGCCCTGGAGTAAAGTAAGGAGGATGGCCCTGACCCATGTTCCATTTTCTCTACATCGTCCCTCCCCCTGCCAAGTAATTGATATCAGGGTGGCACATTCAGATATGCAAGAATATTAAACTTTGCTTGGACTCAGCTCTCCATAAAAGGTAAAAGAGAGATGCAGGCAATTCAGTAAGTCAGGAGAAAGCTAGTCTAGGAAAGTCAAGGTAACAGCCTGCTTTCTATAGATTAGAGCATGGATTATATTCCGGACTTTTCCAGGGAAGCTCCAAACTTATAAACTCTCTGTGCACCATCTTCTAGAAAGGAATGTAGTTAGAACCACTTCTTTGGCAAATGATTACTCTGATTTGAATTGCTACCATCACTTGGAAGGGAGTCTTTTAAAAACCATAATGAACTTGAATACATTTGACATGAAATTGATACACAGAGCTACAGTCAATCTCAAACAATGTTTGGCTAGTGAGGAGAAATAAGAGATGTACCAAGTACCAAGCAACCCTAACCCAGTTAGGTCTATAGATCACCCCTGGACTGGAATCAATGAAAGAACCATTTCACTGTCACATAACTACCTGTCTCAATAAATCTTTCCCTTCTCCACAGATTCCAGCATAGGGCTCTAAGTTATAGGGGGGAAAAGTGAATTTTTTTCTTATAGTTTTTGGTATGCCACCTATAGGAATAGAACAAACAAACAAAAGACATCCTCTAACGTAACAGAATGTTTAGTGACCTAGGAGTGAATGAGGCCATGGGAGGAGTGAACTTTGCTTATTTCCAGTTGAGCTTTACAGAAAGAGTTAGTCTCTGCCAACTGCCTTTCAAAAGCTTTGTGTTAAAACCACATCCAATGATACTATAACTGGGTCATTACCCACACACTGCCAGGCCAGTGTTTCAAAGAGGCCTGATACAATCTCATGGACAGTTAAAGTTGGAACTCCTCCCCTGACATCTCAAAAATCCATAGGGGCTGACAGGAGTTATTGAACTTGTGGAGGTGGAGGGAAGAGGCCTGACTTGAGGAATCACTGTCCTCTGTGTCCAGAAACGTGGAAAAATTAGACCTGTTGGAGAAATCTACAGAAACTACAAAAGGGAGGGTGTTCTTGGCCTCTGAACTTGGCAAACAGGGCACGGGAAGTCATAGGAAGTGCCGATCCTGCTTACACAATATCCAGGTGAGTACTGGAACAGAGCATTTTTCCCTATCTCTTGAGGCTTTGATATTCTAAAATCTCAGCCAGGAAAATAAATGACAGGGAAAAGCTGAAAGCCAAGCAGAGCTGGAGTCCTTTTCACTTCTGACCTTGCTTTCTTATTCCCAAAGAGAGTTACTCATCCTTGCTGTCCCCTTCCCTAGAAGAGGACCCTGTCCCTTTCACTGAGACTTTCCACTTGGGAAATGTCTTCCAGAGTGATTTTGCTGGAGGTCACTTTTTAATGAGAATGTACAAGCTGAGGCTGACTCTCGTCTCAATTCCACTGCCTCGAGGAGCAGAGAACACTCACTCACTTGCCCCCCACACCACCCCATTGCTTGTCCCAGGAGCAGTGCCTCTTCCCAGCAGGTCAGTCATACTGTGGTCTACTTCAGCCAGCCAGACATATCCGATCCACGGCGCCCTCATTCAGGCCATAGCACCAGCTACGACAGTGGCAAGGATCTCCAACGCTCAGTCTGCCGTAGTTCCAAGGATTCTAAATCTGCTTCTGGGCTCCTAGAGGATAGGGCCTGAAACCAGAAACGTGCTTCTGCTGACTTTTATAGGTTATCATTGTTTTTTTTAATTCTGAAGTTCTTTCACAGAGAAAGGCCTACAGCTGTAATGTCCCAGGGCTTCTGAAGTCAAAACAGCTGGATATGAATCCTCGCTCTGTCACTTTGGGCAATTCTTCAATTTCCTTGCACTTCAGCTTCTTCAAATGTAAAATGTAATAGCTCATGTAAAATGCTTACCAATATGGCTGACTTGCAGCAAGTGCCTCAGGTATATTTCCCAAGAAGATCTTAATCATCATCTTTTATTGGCCAAGTTCTACTGATCCTTTCTAAAGAAGCTCAGGCAAAGCATCTCTGATGTCCCTAGTATGGTTAGTTCTTTTCCTGCCATGTCCATTGCATTATGTGCTTAATTAATTAAGCACATATTTAAATATTTTATTTATTTATTTGAGAGAGAATGAGAGAAAGAGAGAGAGAGAGAGGAGGGGGAGGGGCAGAGGGAGAGGGAGAGATTCTGAAGCAGATTCTGCACTGAGTGCAGAACCACCACGGAGTTGATCTCACAACCCTGAGATCACAACTTGCACCAAAACTCAGAGTTGGATGCTTAGCCAACTGAGGCACCCAGGTGTCCCTAATTAAGCACATATTTATTGAGTATCTTCCTTGTGCCAGACACAAACTAGGCACTAGGAAGAGAGCAGTCAACAAATAGGCCTTTTCTCTGTTCTCACAGAGCATATGGTCTAACAGGGGAGGCCACAATTAAATAACGAATTATAACGATATATTTAATTACAATTGTAAGTTACTGTGTAAGAAGAAGGAAAGGAACCTGATATACAGCAGAAGGGCAGGGCCAGATTCCCTTGGGTAAGATGTTTATGCTGACATAGAACACAACACGGAGAGCATTCCAGGTGAGAGAACACCTTGCTATGGCAGGAAGCATGGCCCACATTTGAGAAATGGACAGGGTAATGGGCCATGAAGAGAGATCAGTGTGAGATGGCAGTAGTGAGGTAGATAGAGGCCAGAAAATTCAAGGATACGGGAATTGCTAAGGATTCTCTTTTCCCCTATGGAAAATAGGATGTCATCAAAGGGCATTCAATTAAGAGAATACATAATCATATTTCTATTTTTAAAATGTCACCCCAGATGCACTATGGGTAATGGATAAAAGATGGATTGGAATATATATGGTGCGGCTAGTTTGGTAGCATTCACTGTATGCTTAGAATAAAACAGAGGCCAAGACGGAGAGGACTGGGAGGATTGGGGAAATACTGAGAAGGTAAAATTGACAGGACTCCACGGTTGAGACGAGATAAGGAATGAGGAAAAGGAGGGTGTCAGGAATGGCTCACGAACTTGGGGCTTGCACAACTGTGGAGGGGGGATGGTGGTAGCACTTTGTGTGTTGAGAATGCCAGAGGAGAAGCAGGTTTGGTGAGGGCCAATTCCAAGCGCACTTTTGGACATGGTGACTTTGAGATGTTGGTGATACTTCCAATTGAGATGTCAGAAGAGCAGTGAGTATACCTCCATGGATCTCAGAGGAAGTGTTCTGGGGTAGGGACATACACTGAAAGCTGTCAACATACAGATGATAAAGCCACAGGCAGGACTGTCTGGGAGAAGGCATGGAAAGAAGAGAGAGAATTGCTTGAGGAATCATAAGACAGAGTTGTAAGTTTCTACTAACCTTCCTTTCCTCCTCACCAGAATGCAAGTTCCCTGAGGGCATGAATTTTGTCTTTTATTTTCATACCCTTTGGGATTGGCTTATCTTACACACATGGAGGTCAATGATTTTCAGATTCCTATTAGAACATTCCCACATAGTTTCTCTGAGCACATTTTATGCAACTGTTATAAAAATATCTTTCATCTTTTTCAACTACCCAGTGATTTCTAAAAACCTCTTCAAATAGGAAAGAGAAAGATATTTCCAAAGCTGAAAAATTAATCTGAGAACCCCTTGGTGACAGGCATGCTCCTTCATTCCTCTGTATTAGTTAAGGTAAATAAGCCCAGCTTCTGCAACATATAAACCTGGAAAATTCTGGCGTAACACAACAAAAAATTCTCTTTTTTCTCCCTTTCCACTCCAGTGATGGTTGATGAGAGGAAGAGGTGGCTGTGGTCCATTCAAGGACCAAAGCTCTTTCCATCTTATAGGTAGGCTTTCCCTGACGTCTTCAGAGTCCTCTACATTTAGCTTACAGATGGAGAAAGAGAAAGGATCATGAGTGGTAGGTTTCAATGGGCCAGTCCTGAAGAGTCACCCAGCCTGTTGCCTCACATTCCATCGACCATCACTCAGACACACGTTCACAGCTACCTACAATGGAGATAGGAAGAAGTGGGTCTAGCTGTGTACTCAGGTGCCAGATATTCTCTTAGGCACTTGGGACTGTCTACTGAACATAGTAGATGTGCTTCCTGCTCTCATGGTGTCTAGTGGGAAATCAGACAAATCATCAGAAAATTTAAAATACAGTTTGGGGAAAGTCTAATGGTTTTGGGGAGTAGTTAAGAGGAGCAATTAACCAAAAACTGATAGGTCTTAGTGCTTAGCACTTCATCTGGTATTCAGTGGGGACCCCACAAATGTTTGGGGGAATAAATGAGAAAAATGTTTTTGTTAAGACTGCTTACACATTTCTCCTCACAAAATTTACAGTCTCCTCATGCAAGCCACTTAACCTCAACTCCATATATTGAAATGTTGCCTGCTAGAAAAGACAGACTTAACTATTTTTCAATTTTCAACATCATAAACATCTTTTTCATTAACAATCTCAGACAACTAAAAAGAAAGGCATAATCAAAATTGCATCAAAGTTCTAAATTTTATCATACAGGAAAGATAGTACCAATTTTTAAAACATTAAGGAAGGAAATGAAAAATTATTTTCAATTAAGATATCACTTTTTATAACACTCTCCAGCCTTTTTATCTTTTATGTCCTCAAATGATTGAGAAGCTCCCAAAGGTACCTCTCTAAAACAGTCCTCTATGGACACAGGATATATAACCAGGGAATGAATGGCATGGAGGATAATGATTTTTGTTGTGTATCAGTAATGATGGAGATAGGAGGCTGTGAAGTCCACCGCCCAAACACCCAGCTTCTGGAATTGAATGGCCTGACCTTGATTTGTGAAGCCACTGCCAGCTAGATGCTTGATCCTAAAAGAATTAAAGGAGATAATGTGAGTAAAGTGTCAGTGCCCTGCCCAGCGTGCAGTAAACACGTGTTAATGTTGGATACCATCATTATTATTAGCCGTGTGACTTGGGAAGAAAGTAAGCCGGACAATTTTGACCACTAGGTGATTTCACCTATAGTAAGAGTGTCAAATCTTGAAGGCTAATTTTGATTTCCAGGTGTTAGGATCCTTTGAGAAGCCACAGATTGTGCCGTAATAAAACAACAGGCATTGTGTAAAGCAAGCACAGATAATTCATAATCTAAGCAACTACTACTTTCCACCTGTCTTTTTGTTTTCATTTCCAGCTAAGTGCTGTTTTCTTTCCATGCCAGGATCTGAATAAACACTTAAATTAAAATAAATGAAAGAGAAATTCTCGGGGCAGAAACCATGCCCATGATTAATGCAGGTTTGTGCTCACGCTTTAACATAGGTGAAGACATCTCTGAAAGCCAGGATTGATGGCTGCAAGGAACAGAAGATGCACGTCAACTGTACACATTTCCCAAATGATCAGCTTTCCATGACCTTCATATAAAACCCAAAGGTGTTTATCGGCCTTGTGCATGAGCCCATCACAAGCTGAGGCCGCTGCCTTTCCTCACAGTACCAGTGAAAGGTTTTAGATTAGGAAGCAGATGACGTTAAATTGCTTCATTATTTACTCATTGGGGGAAAAATCAATTTCTGGAATATAATCCTATTGACCTGACTGGCACCGACCAGGAGCATAAGTAATCACAACCCTAAAATAAATATTCATTCATACTCAAAAAGACACCTATACTCACCATTCTCCTTTATGCATTAAGGGGATCAAATAACCACGCAAGCCAGACTCAAGGCTAATGCGCCTCTTTTTTGAATATGTCACTAAAAGGGGATGGTGAAAATTCTGCTTATTTGGTTTTGACCTTGTAAAATTCACACATTGTATGATCAAGGCTGTGTCTTGATACTGAATACTGAAATGTTAATACTGAAATGATTATGTTGCCACCCAAGAGTGAAACAGGCAAACACCACTGGAACAAAAAAGTAACACGACGTCCAGCGGGGAACAAATTAGGGTGCAGTCGAGAATGCACGAGAAATGGGAACCCTCTCTCCAGAGCCAGGCTTCATCATGACCCAATCCTACTTTCTTTCTTAGAGAAATTTGAAGATACTTTGCCTTCCAGGTTTGTCCTTTAGCAAGGATGTCCTAAGCTTCCATCATGTTGAATTTAGCCTTGCAAGGATTTTTAATTAACAGCGATGATCCACAAGCCATGATTTATATGCAAGAAAGATGCCCTATTTTATCTTCTTTCCCCAGGCTATGATATATGGATGCTTCTAATAAGCCAAAGATAAAAGTGGTTTGGACCAAAAAGCACCTATTTTCTCAAAGATGCACATTAAGACTGCAGCTGTCAGCATGGGAATAAAGTAGAGCCCAGGTGACAGAAAATATAAAGGAAGTAGAAAATGATCAAGGTTTAATTTATGTTTTTATGATTAGATCCTAATTTTTTTTCTGGACACACTTAATTTTTACTCCAAGTAAAGCACTCACTATATTTAAAAACTATAGTTCGGCGAGGGGTTATATGATGTATTTCTAAAGTTATGTGACTGTTTTATTACTTTTATGGGACTATTTTAAGGGAAGACTCTTAAATTTAAGCATTCAAGTTCAGGCTGCTGATGAGGACACCCACTTATTGCAGTGGTGCTGCTGTAGGCAAAAATATGTTAGCAGCTCTCTTCTGGTATAACTCTCAGTGGCATATTCTTTAGAGTATACCCAGCACTGGAAAATCCCAATTTGAGATGGATTAAGAATCTGTAGTCCTACAGCTCTGCTGTAAATTAGCTGGTTGGCCTTGTGCTGTCACTTCATCTCTCTGGGTCACGGTTTACTTATAAACATGAAGGTGTGATTGGGCTACATTATTGCCAAGGACCTTTTCAACTATAAAATTATACAATTTTGTGACTTGACATCTGGAAATGGCTAGAAACCAGTGTTGAAACCGGGAGGAATTTTATGTTTAGAAAGAGGAATTCTTATGATGTCATTTATTCATTCAACAAATATTTCTTTAGTGCCTACTGTGTGCCAGACACTCTCCTTAGTGCTGGAGATAATGTCAGTAAACAGAAGAAAGAACTCTATCTTTGTGGAAGTTAAATTGTAGATGGGGAAGATAGATAACAGACAGTGAATGTAAGAAATAAATCAATTACATAGCTCTATAATATATTACAGGGTAGGTGCAGTGGGAAAAAAAAAGTAGAGTGAGGGATGGAGCCTGGGGAGTACAATGGTTGGGGGGGGGGTGTGCAGGGGTGTGCAGGTGGCAGCACTGAATAGAGATGATCTCATTAAGAAGGTGAGGCTTATACGAAGACTTGAAGGAGACGAGGGAATTAACCAAGTGATGTCTTATGGAAGAATGGCTCAGGCAACATACACAGCCAAAGCAAAGGCCCTGAGGTAGGATCATGTGTGTCACGTTTGAAAAAGAACAGAGATGCCAGGGTGGCTGGAGCTGAGTGAACCCAGAGTGAGTGGTAGGAGAGGAGGAGGGAGAGGGAAGAAGGCTGATTGTGGAGGGCATGGTGGGCCATTAGAGGGATTTTGGCATTTATTCCAAGTGAGGTGGGAGCCATCACAATGCTTTGAATGCAGGAGTGTTATGATCTTGATATACATTTACAGAGGATCACCTTGGTTGCTATGTTGAGAACATTTATAAGACAACAAAAGTAGAAGCAATGAGACTGTGCCATTTTTACTTAAGTATTTTGTAAAATAGGTACAATGCTGATACCAAAAGGATGCAACAATATTTTGTGGAAAGCATGCTGGACAAAGTAAATAATTTCAAGTATTATCTAAGCTTATAAATTCTGATGATTTTGTAATAAAATCAGTTGCAATAGATCTCCAGATTCTGTATTTCCGGTATTCTAAGATATTCTGCTTAGGTCGATGCTAAAACTTCTAGAAGTGAGAATAATGATCACTGTTTAAAACTATTAGTAGGTATGTAGTCAATACCTCAAGCGCATAGCATTTTGAGGGATAGGTGGGCACAGATTCATGACAGAAAGATAATTGTTCTTTGTATTCTCATGTCTCTGAGCAACTGTAAAGTACCTTCTCCAATTCTTTAACCTGTTTCCTTTTGTGTCATCTTGTCCTTTTTATTACTATAAACTGCCTTTCTCCAGACTTGTTCAATAAGCATTAAGCCCACTACCATTCATTTCTGCCCCAGGAGGAAATTAGTAAGACCTCTGCATTATTTATTAAAGCTATGGTTCTAGCTTTAACAAACAATGTGCAATTGTTGCCCTATTTGTGCTTATAAGAGCATAACCTTGAACTCACAATTGCTCATTGACTATCACAAGTTTAGCTGCGACAAGCTTGCCTGAAAAATATTCAGCACGTTCTTTTTTTTTATCAGCATTGTCCAATAGAACTTTCTACAATGATGGTAATATTCCTTATCTGTGCTGTCCAACATTGTAGGATCAGGCAAAAACGGCCACGGAGAACTTGAAACGTGGCTCATATAACTGAGGAACTGAGTTTTTAATTGCCTTTAATTTTTATTAAATTAACTATAAATGTAAGTAGCCTCACATGGCTAATGGCTACTGTACTGGACAGCACGGTTAAAATCCTTAATCTGTATTGTGTCAGGCTAAGCATGAGACATTTCTGCCCCGTGTTGTTTAAGTATCTCTTAGAAATGCTTCTCTTGAATGTTCTTTGATATTATGTCACAGTCACTCAATAAGGAAACTTAAAAGAAGCAGCCCTATGAAATCCACTGCTATATTCACTAAAAGGAGATTGTTGCGGGCATTAATAATTGTGTAACGTAGCACCCTATTTCTCTGGCCTCAATACTAGGAAATGGTATGGCTGTTATAAAAAAAAAAAACATGTCGGTATGATGTAATTTACTGTTACATCTTCGCCTTTGCTGCAGGTAGATGTAGAGCCAAACGGGTTGTCTATCTCCTGCTAGAACATACTACACAGAGCCTCTTGGGCTAGGTTCCCTGTGCTTATTTTACTCTTAACCTCTTTGTCTTTTTTTTTTTTCTGCCATTACACACCTTTTGCTCATTTGCTTGCTTATTTTCAATGTTATTTGGTGGTATTATATTCATTTTTGCATTCCACAAACAAGCATAAAATAAAATTCAAACCCTGCCTTTTTTGGGGGGAGAACACACTCAATTCTTTCTTCCAGGTACTGACTTCCCAAGAACTCATTCTGATCATTATTTTTGCTTGTCTCTAACTTATATCCAAATTCTCCCTATTTCCTCTCATTTGTTGACCTCGTAGTCATCCTCTGCCACTCAAAACATCTTAGAGAAGAAAGTGAGAATAAAAAGATAATTTTGTACATACTTTAAGTTAGGTTACAATTCATTCATTTCAATATCATGCTTGCTATGTTACTAAGAATTTTGATATTATAAGAGTTTCATATAAATTGACATTTATGAAGACTTTGAGTTATACTAGAGAAGTTAGCACGCCCCCCTCCCCAGGATTGAGATCATGGCTGTTTGTTTTAGAAAAGGAACCATTTCAGAAAATGTGTAAGACTGGTTTAAAAAACTATGCACATCTATGAGTCTGTGACTTACTGATCATTAATTAGTTAACTGTCATTTGCCTGTCCTGGGTTGAGTTTATTTCGAGATTCCTCTGTTTCTTAAAAAACACATCTCTACTTGGCTTTGTCTTCAGAGCCAAACTGAAAACAACTTGATAAAGTTTATTATGTGGTTTCTGTCAGGGTGCCTGGGTGGTTCAGTCTGTTAAGCACCTGCCTTCAGCTCAGGTCATGATCTCAGGCTCCCCTGATCGAGCCCCGTGTCGAGTCTGCTTCTCCCTCTCCCTCTGTAATCTCTCTTGCTCTCTCTCAAATAAATAAATAAAATCCTTTAAAAAAAATAAATGTATGCTTTCTGTTACCAGAGTTCCTGAGAGCTCGCAAAAGTTTGAATCAGTTATTCTATTCCTGGGCTTTATGAAACTACTCTTTATCACTTGGAAAAATATCTAATTTATAAGAGACAATTACACTAATTTACAAGAGTTTGAGTCAGTGCTGGGCGAGGGAGAGACAGTGCTTGCTGTTCTGGTGGAATTCTTGCTCAAGTCCCAGTTGGGCAGTTTTGGCAATGTTTTGTCATTACCCACCAGTCAATCAAGAGGTAGGTAATCTTGAGTGGAAGGGGAAGGAAATCAGGCTTTTAAATACAAAAATCATAATGTCTAATATCATACAGTAGAGTTGGTATATTTGGGCAGGTAACACAGTCTTGTTGTTGATGGGAAGGTGACCGTCTTTTCACCCCAGCCACAGAAACACTTTGCATTATATTTACTGAGGGAACATAAAGTAGGAGACAGCTCAATCTTCACAATCGCATGCGCTAGATGTAAATTACTACTCAAGTACATAACTTGGAAGTCAATTTTTCTAACATCAAAAAATGGGGAAAAATGGTAATCAAATGGTAATCTAAATTTTTCATGCTGGAAAACCAATGTTATTTAAAAATGAGTTCGGTATCTAGTGATTTATTTTACATTTATTTGCAACAGATCCTTTTGTTATAGGAACTCTATAATTTTACCTAAAAAATGTACAAGTTACAGTCCTTTTCCTCACATCACAAGGACAAAATTCAACTGAACAGCTAACTCTTAAATAATTAAAGAGGAAAGTAGGTCAATGCCACGTATTAAATGACTAGCTCTGAAGATAGCTATATCAGCCACTGTGATTTTAGAGATGCCTCTCAAAGATGTAAAGTTATTAAGCTATCTTTAGAGCTAGTCTCTTGCTTCATTTAAATGTATGGAATTGACCTCAAAGATTATCCTCATATTGAATTAAATATTAACTTGGTTCTGCTTCATCATTTAATACACGACATTTATATTTCAAGATAGAAAATAACTTTTATTGATTTTAAAACTCTAATTACAATAGAGCTCCTTAACAATGTGTCCTTGGAACATGGTAATTATCCCGACACTCTTATCCACTGTGAACTATGTTACATTTGGACCCACTTTAAAAATCATCCATGTGAAGTCATGCCCCTCTTTATTCCACCCTTTATGAAAGAGGAGTAGCATGAAAGAGTTATTCTCCACATTCTCACCTCCTACTCTCAGACTTTTATTCCCTCTACTCTGAACGGGTTTTTATTAAGGTCACCAGTAACCAACCTCCTCAACACCAAGCCCTATGATCAATTTTCAGTCCCTACCTTACTTGACCTCTTGCAACATTTGACACACTTGAGGATACTCTTCCTTGAAACTCTTCCTTCACTTGGGCTTCCGAATTTTCCCAGGGGGCTTGCTCCTTGCCAATTTCATTTGAAAACCTACTCTTATCTCCCTGACCTCTAAATAATCGTGCCTAAGAGCACAGTCTCTGTCCCTCTTCTTTACCCACACCTTATCCCTAGGAGATCTCACCCAGTCCTGTGACTTTTAAAGACTATCTAGATGGTGATTACCCCCAAATTTATATACTCTGCCCTGATAGCTTTCTTGAACACCAGATTCATATACGCAACCCCCTGCTTGATATTTCCACTTGGATTAAGAAATATAACTTTTAATTCCCCTCCCAAATCTACTGCTTCCTCAGTGTTTCCTACACGTTATTATGCAGCAACTCTATTTGCCCATCTGTTTACACTTAAAACTTAGGGGTCATCTTTAATTCTTCCCTTTTCTTTCCACCCTCCTTCCAGTCTATTATCAAGCCCTATTGTTTTTTTTCCTTCAAAATACATTCTCACTCTGAGCACTTCTTATTTCTGTCACTGCATTGAGATCAGACTTTTACAGTGCTTAGCACAAAACTTTGAAAACATCTCTTCTCTTAGACTCCTTATCTAATCCATCAGCAAATCCTGCCAAGCTGACTTCAGACTATATTGTGAATCTCACTGCTTCTCATAAGTCACAGTTACCACCCTACCCTAGATCATCCTCCTCTCCAGCCGAGGATATGGCCATAACCTAACTGCCCCCCCATCCCCCTTTCACACTTGCTCCCCTACAGTACAGAGTGATATTTCAAAAACATAAGCCAGAAGAATCACTTCCCTATTTAGAATTCTTCCTTGGTTTTCCAATATACCCAACTTAAAATCCAAAGTCCCCACCATGACTTGCAAAGCTCTACATGACCTGGGCACAGTCTCCTTCTCTGAGGGTTTATCCTACGACACTCTCTGTCTCTCTGAGTCACACTGACCTTTTTGCCACTTGGTAAACACACAGATCTGATCCTGCCTCAAATGTTGCACAAACCCTATAGCAATACTGCACATTACCACTGATATTCACATGGTTCACTTCCTCCTTTCACTTAGGCCTGAAATGTTAACTCCTCAGAGAGGTCCTCCTGGCTCAACTTACCTCAGAACTCAATGATAAGTTTCACCCAAAAGGATGCCCTGATGTAATCAGACCAACTGCATGAAGGCAGCTGATCCAGGCCACAGCCACCTGATGGGAGGCCAGATAGCCTGACAGCTGAAGCTCAAGCTTTCCAATTGGTTATCACAGGTTCAGCCCTTAGCATGACCATTCTACAATCGCATAACTGTGGACCTCAGCTTGCTCATCTGTAAGTGAGGAACAAGATTAGCAAGGGACACCACTGTTGCAAGAGAGCTGATAAAGGGACTGACCAAATAATTTATCACCCAAACTGGGACACTTTAAGGGAGAAAGGGGAGACTTTTTATTTTATCTGTGCTATATTTTTGAAATTATCATAAAGTAAAATGAGCTTTTTTCATTGGTGTAAAATTTTAACATGAGAAAATTCTGTGAATTTTAACATATGCATAAATGCATGTTAGCAGCACCATAATCAGTATAAAGAACATCTCAATAAACTCCCTGTGCTATGTCTTTATAGCTACATTGTCCCACACACCTACCCCCCGGCAGTACCTGATCTGTTCTTCATCACTATAACTTTGTTTTTTTTGGAATGTCATATAAATGGAATCATACAGTACATAACCTTGATATTGGCTTTCTATATTCAGCATATTTCCCTGGAGATCCATCCAAGTTTTTTGTTTATCAATAGCTAGTTCTTTTATTACTGAGTAGTATTCCATTGAATGACTGACTATACCACAGTGTGTTTTTCCATTCACCCACTGAAGGACATTTAGATTCTTTCTGGTGTTTGGCAATTATGAATCAAGCTGTTTTAAACAGTCACATGCAGGTTTTTGTGTGAACATGAGTTTTCACTTCTTTAGGGCAGGAGTTAGCAAACTACAGGTAGCACTCATGTCAAATCTGGTTTATGACCAGTGTTTATAAATAATGTTCCATTGGAATACAGCCACACTCCTTCATTTACATCTCATCTCTGGCTGCTTTTGCATTACCACAACAGAAATGAATAGCTGTGACAGAGACCATATGACTTGCAACAGCTAAAATAATGATGATTCAGGTTTTTACAGAAAAAGATTGCCAATTTTTGCCCTGGGGTAAATACCCAGGAGTGGTATAACTCGGTCATATGGTAAGTGTTTAACTTTTTGAGAAACTGTCAAACCATTTTTCAGAGTGGCTGTACCATTTTGTATTCTCACCGGTAGTGTGAGAGTTCCAGTTGCTTTACATCCTCATCAACACTTGATAGCGTTAGTATTTTTTATTTCAGCCATTCTAATGATTACGTAGGGTTATCTCATCGTGGCGATCATTTGCATTTCTCTAATGACTAATGACTAATGACATTGAACATCTTTTCAAAGAAAATTTTTTTGCTACCCTTACATCCTCTTGGGTAATATGTCTGCTCAAGGCCTTTGCCCATTTTGTAATTTGATTGTCCATTTTCTAATTGCCGAGTTTTGAGATTTCTTTATATATTCTAGATATGTACCCTTTGTCAGATGTAAGATTTGAGAATATGTTCTCCCAGTCTATAACTTGACTTGTTTTTTCTCTTAAAGGTGTCTTTCACAGAGCAAAACACTTTTTAATTTTGATAAACTTCAATTTTTCAATTTATTCTTTTACAAACTGTATTTTTGGTGTCATGTCTAAGAACTCTTCACCTAAACTTTTGTCACAAAGATGTTCTCCTATGTTTTCTTCTAAAGGTTTTACAATTTGATATTTATATTTAAATCTATGATCCATTAAAAAACTGTATTTGAGTATATGTGACACAGAGCATGACATTAGTTTCAGGCGTACAACATAGTGATTCACCAACTGTACATGTTATGCTCTGCTCACCACAAGAGTAGCTCCCTTCTGTCACCACACAACACTATTAAAATATCATTGAATGTATTTCCAATGCTTTGCCTTTTATTTCCCATGACTTCTTCATTCCGTAACAGATGCGTGTGTCTCCTACTCCCCTTCACCCGTTTTGCCCAATCCTTCTTCCCCCTCCCCTCTGGCAACCACCAGCTTCTCCGTATTTATATGTCTGATTCTGCATTTTGTTTGTTCATTCATTTGTTTTTTTAGCTTACATGTAAGAATGAAATCTAGGACCTCTTTTGAAATAAGCCTTGTAGGAAGTGTGAGGTAGGTTAAAGTAAACTTTTTTGCATGTTGATGATGAATTGTTCCAAAATCATTCATTGAAAAGACTATCTTTACTCCATTGTATTCTTTTTACACTTTTGTCAAAAGTAAACAGCCATTATTTGTCTTTTTCTGGACTCTCTAATAGTCTATTGCTCTATATGTCTATCTACCCACCAATACCACACTGTCTTATTTATTGTAGCTATATAGTAAGCTTTAACATCAATTAGAATTATTCCTCCTACTTTCTTCTTCTTTTTTAAAGTTTTTATTTAAATTCCAGTTCATTAACATACAGTATAATATTAGTTTCAGGTGTACAGTATAGTGATTCACACATCCATACACCACCCAGTGTTCATCACAACAAGTGCCCTCCTTAATCCGCCATCACCTGTTTCACTCATCCCCCTGCCCACCTCCCCCTCTGGTAACCATCTCTATAGTTAAGAGTCTGTTTCTTGTTTTGCCTCCCTCTCTTTTTTTTCTTCCGTTTGCTCTTTTCTTTTGTTTCTTCAATTCCACATATGAGTAAAATCGTATTTATTCTTCTTTTTCAAAGTTGTTTTAACTATTCTACTTCATTTTCCCTTCATACAAATTTTAGAATCAGTTTGCCTATTTTTACAAAAAAAAATACTGCTGGATTTTTTTGTTAGTATTATTTTAAAATAACTGAGCAATTTGGGGAAGATTAAGATCCCTAATTTGTTGTGTCTTCCAATCCAGGAACACAGTATGTCTTTCCATGTATTTAGGTCTTTTTTTATTTCTCAGCTTCTTGTAGTTTTCAAGATACAGGTTATGTATAATCAAGATACAGATTATGTATAATTAAGATACAGATTGTGTTTTGTTATATATATTTAGTAGTTACAGGGCTATTCAAATTATATAGTTCACCTTGGGTGAGTTTTGATGATTTGTTGTTTTCAGGGAATTGGTGCACTTCATCTAAATTGTTCACAGAGTTGTTTATAACGTTCTCTTATCCTTTCCATGTCTGTGGGGTTTTTAGTGATAGCCTCTCTTTCATTTCAGATACTGTTAATTTCTATCTTCTCTCTCTGTTTCTCCTATATTCACAAATGCTGGTGTTCTTCCTTCATTCCTAATGTTCCAGCTTCCCCCCTTGGTATCACTTCCTTTCTATCTGAAGAACTTGCATTAGCAACTTTTTAAAGAATTTTCCTTCAACCAAGAATGTCTTTATTTCACCTGTATTCTTGAAGGGTATTTTCTCTGAATAAAGAATTCTGAATAGAGGAGTTAAGATGGTGGAGGAGTAGGGGACCCCTTTTACAGCCGGTCCCCTGAGTCGAGCTGGATAGGTACCAGACCAGCCTGAACATCCATGGAATCAGCCTGAGACGCAGGAAGATACATCTGGATCTCTACAAATGAACATCTCCAGCGCTGAGTATTGAGGTACGAAGCGGGGAGCCGTGAAACCGCGCACAGATATCGGAAGATAAACAGAAGGGGGAGGGAGCTGCCGTGTCAGGGCCCTGGGAAACGGTAGCCACCTGCACGGGGGAGCGGGCAGACCGCGGACCCACACCCTTGAGACAGCAGACTGAGACCATGAGCCAGGGGCACGTGCTACCAAGCATCTCACAGAACTCCGGAGCTCCGGTGTGCTCACTGGATCCAGGCTGAGACTGGGAGCTCGGGGAGCGTGCGCGGGGCGGCTGGCGGCTGGAGGGCCACCTGCACGGGGGAGTGGGCGGACTCACGGATGGCACCCACGAGACAGCAGACTGGGACCGGGAGCTCCAGGAGTGTGCGGGGCGGCTGGCGGGGTTAGAAACACAGAGGACAGAGATGCGCCAGCCCTGGAAGTGAGGGCTGGGATGCCGGGTGTGGAGCACAAAGCCCGGTATGCTGCAGGGTTGAGCAGCACCAACAGAAACAAAGTTAAAGTGGCCAGAACATCAGTGGAGAACGGTCCGCGATTCCACTGTTCTGAGACAGAGGCTGAATTTCGGCCACTGCTGCTCTGACTCTCAGAAGAGGCACAGCAAACCGCCAGGGAAACCCACCAGAGAACAAAAGCCTGGAAATACCGGCTCACAGGGTGCCCATCCCC